>NW_016690223.1:4374640-4399662 GCF_001604755.1 Lepidothrix coronata
TAAGAATCTAAAAAAAAAGATTGTCCTTTAAGTGCTGAGCAAAAAAATTCTCACTATCTTGTAAGGTAAAGAATGAAGCTTGGTCCTAAATAATTAACACAAAGTAGAAGATGAGACCTGTAATAGAAGGTAGGTACTACCTTAAATATATTTTTGGCCTTATCAGTTATAAGATTTAAACAATTTAGTAAGAATGTACTCCATTTGAGGGCATAATTACAATGATTATATATGCTGATAGGGTAATTGAAGTTGCTAATTACAATTAGCCATTTGCACATACAATTATCTAATTAATGTGCACAATTTCAAATAAAAAAATTATGTCCTTCAAAGGTTTTAAAAATCACTTTCTGTATTCTGGAAATTGGAATCAGTGATAGCAGTTTATTTTGTTACTCCACACTGATCAGCACTTTTGTAATCCATAGTCTTTAATCAGACAAGTATACTCCTCCATAACTGAATCTAGCTAAGAAGAACAAGAGTATACATCTTCTCTTTACCTCACAGAATCACAGAATATGCCGAGTTGGAAAGGACCCACAAGGATCATCAAGTCAGACTCTTAGCCCTGCACAGGACCGTTCCCAAGAGTCACACCATGTGCCTGAGAGGGCTTCCCAAAGCTCCTTGAACTCTGTCAGGCTTGGTGCTCTGACCACTTCTCTGGGGAGCCTGTTCCAGTGCCCAACCACCCTCTCAGTGAATAACCTCTTTCTAATATCCAATCTGAACCTCTCTTGATACAACTTCAGACCACTCCCTTGGTCCTGTCACTGGTCATCACAGATCAGTGTCTACCATTCCTCTTTCCCTCAAAAGGAAGTTGTAACTGCAATAAGGTCTCGCCTCAGTCTCCCCTATTCCAGGCTGAACAGATCAAGTGACCTCAGCACCTCCTCATACGGCTTCTCCTCAAGGCCCTTCACCATCTTCATTGCTCTCCTGTGGAAGTTCCCAAATAGCTTATATCTTTCTTATATCGTGACCAAAACTGCACACAATATTCAAGGTGAGGCCACACCAGTGCAGAGCAGAGCAGGACAATCCCCTCCCTTGACCGGCTGACAACGCTTTGCCTGATGCCCCCCAGGGCACAGTTGACCCTCCTGGCTGCCAGGGCACTGCTGACTCATATTCAACTTGCCACCAACCAGAACCCCTAAGTCCCTTTGTGTGGCAGTGCTCTCCAGCATCTCATTCCCCAGTCTGTACAAACATCCAGGGTTGTCCCAGGCCAGGTGCAGAATCCGGCATTTTCCTTGTTGAACTTCATGTGGTTGGTGATTGCCCAGCCCTCTAATTTGTCAAGGTCTCTCTGCAGGACCTCCCTGCCTTCAAGGGAGTCAGCAGCTCCTCCCAGTTTTGTGTCATCTGCAAACTTGCTTAGTATCCCTTCCAGTCCTTTGTCCAAGTCATTTTTGAAGATATTGAAGAGCACAGGGCCCAAGATGGAGCCTTGTGGAACCCCACTAGCGACAGGTTGCCGTTCTGATATTCTCCCATTCACTATTATCCTCAGTGCTTGACCCATGAGCCAATTGCTCATCCACCACATGATGTGTTTATCCATCTGTGGACTGGACATTTTGTTCAGAAGGATCCTGTGAGAGACTTTACTGAAACCCAAAATCGAAAGCTTACTGAAATCCAAAAAGATTACATCAACTGGCTTCCCTTGATCAACTAAGTGGGTTACATCATGAGTTAAAAGGACAGGAAGAGAAAGTTTTTTTCTGCAATTTTGTTGATTAACTATTCCTTTTTATAATGTTAATCACACTCAACAGAATAGAGGAGATGACTGCTAACTACAGCTGCCATGTTTACACTCATTGTGAATGTCTACTTGATTTTGATCAGTTTAAGCTCTGGAAATTCTTTGGTACAATGCAGTTCAGGAGGTATTCTGCATTTACAAACATCATAGTACCTTGCAAGAAAGACAATAGCAATGATACACCCCAGCCATCTTCCAAAATAGCTCATCAGTTGTTTCTGGCTGTCAGTTTTGTTTTCATCTAGCTGATGCCAGTCAAAAATCTGGACAATTCGTTATTGCAAACAGTTCCAAAGAACACAGAATTTAGCAAAACTGTGAACATATCAGATAATGACATTAGGTGAGATTGCTGAATTTCAGTATCACATTTTCTATTGTAAACAATATTAATCACTTAGTTAAATACAGACGTCCCAAAGCACTTTTCCAAAGCAGTAAAAATCATAAAATAATATAGGCCAGAAGCTTTCACAGTGATCATGTCTAGCTTCCCACCTAATAGTTTCCAGGAGATTTCAACAAGCCATTCTTATCAATTCCTAATGAAGTAGCAAAGGCAAAATTGACTTCTTTCCTATTATGCAGTAAGTCAGTGGCACACCTACAAATACAGCTCAGATTCTGGACTTCCAGCACTGTTCTTAGTCCGAGAACAAATTCTAATTTGATAGGATAGAAAGAGAAAGCTATTGCACAAAAGATTTTTGAGACTAAGCTTTATTTGCAGGGTTTTGTAGCTGTACATTAACTCCAGTGACAGAAAAAAAATAATTTAAAAATCCCCAAATAATGGAAAAAAAATAAACAAACACCAAAATTACAAACTAATACACTCAAACAAAACTAAAAGGAGGAAGTAAGTGAAAAGAAAAAGAATGGGAATCTAGGAGGAGTAGTGATGGGATCTCCACACAAACTTTCTCCTCTGGGTGCAAAGATGTTTGAACACTAGAAGAAGTAGCCCAAAAAGTTGAATCAACAGGACATGATTCTAAAGTCTGCCTTAGTCCTGCTTTGAACAGGGGACTGGACTAGATGATCTGCTGAAGCCTCTTCCTATTTTGGCTACTCTGTGATTCTGCTACAAATGTTAGGGTACTGAAGGCACTGTGCAATAGATTTGGTGTGTTTCAAAGTTACCAGAAAAAAATCACTGCCATTTCAGTCTGAATACAGTGCAGATTATTAATTTAAAGAGATCTCCTAAAATTAGTTAGTATTTTTCCCCAAGCCTTATATTCATGACTAAAAGAGGCATAAAAGATTACCAAAGTTCATAGAATACTTTAATCATAGGGTTTCCTACCCTTTAATCCACAAAAACTATACATCTTACTTCATTTTTAAATCTCTTGTCACTCCTCCTCTGTCACTACATCCTGATAGTCAGTATGTTCATATTATCATTGTTGACTAAGGTTCTGTTGCCACTACTTAGTGAAAAGAGCAGCTTAGCCTGCAAATAGCATGCACCACTAATCATAAATAACCATCACATACAAGTACTTATGATATAATCTGTACCTAGATTCTTAGCTCAGTAGCCAGACAGTTCAAAATGTATTTAATTTCTGTGCATATTAAGGGCAGGAAAAATGGTCATGGAGACAAAGGACAGGAACTTCAGATTCTCTTCTTGTATCTGCCATGGCATTTCTGTGTTACTTATAGAACAGTGGTAATCTAAGAATATTAACATTATTCTATTTCACAAAGATGCTGGAAAACTTGAGTTTGTAATATATGCAAAAGTCTTAAAGATAATAGGAACCCATTGTACTGATTTTGAGTCACAGTACAAAAAGACATAAGGAACTTTTATTATTAGGGTTGTTATTTCACACTACTTGCAAATTTAGGTTGAATTTTGCCAAGAGTTTTCCTTCCCTCTGTTCTCAGAAAATAAGCCAGGGAGGATTCAGTTCAGAAAACTGATGGATATTCTGCCATCACGTACTATGCCACAGACGACAGCCTGCCCTGAGGTTTTGATACTGTAATGATTTATTCCCCTGATGGAGTAAATTCACACTCACTTCTCACCTTTCTGGGATATGTCTTATTGTGATAAAGCATTTGGCATCAAAAATACAAGGTCTTATGCTATCCTGACAAGAGTGTTCCATTTTAAATACATAGTTAAATACATAGTTGAACATAGATTAATTAGAAAGTAATTAAGGACAAAAAAAGGTTTTTCTACAAACAGCTCTACCTATAGGAGTTAAAAGTAACTTAAGTGTAATTTATTAGATTTGTGCATAATTTGGAAGTTTTCTTCAAACCATTATTTAAATCATGCAAAGAATGGATGAGAACAAGGATGCCACATTATGCTGGTAAGTATCCTATTCATTCATTCAGGCCTTTAAACCCAAAGTGTTCCTTCAAAACTCTTCCCCCTTCCACAGACACCAGCGACATGATTGAGACTATGCTACAAATTTCCCAGTTTTCATGAGGTGCAGCTGTTTGTGTTGCAAAAAACTTATACTTTCTAATTTTATTCCTGTAGCTGAATAGGTTTACAGGGTGAGTTTACAATGTTTTGAGTTCCTTTCAGTTCTTGCTCTCAGAGAATGTATTCTTAATGGGTAATTTTCTTCCAAGTTATAGCTCCCTAAGACCAGAAACGATCCTCATTTCACCAACACAACAACTTCAGAGTTTTTTCTTCAGTTATAAACTGTGGTTTGTGTTAAGACATAATCAAGAATCATAATCTGGTTATCTATACAGTAACACATCAGTTGATTTTGTCAACAGTTATCTGCATCATCCCAGTTCTCATAAATAACAAACGTCTCAAATCTTAAAAGACACGACAGCAGCCCAGGTGCAACTTCCTTTGGCAAATCACTCTGTCCAAACTGACAAACTACTCTAGGAGAGGATACTAATTATCTTTAGAAACATTGCAACGTGGGAGAAGCTTGATTTAATTTAATCATTAGCACCGTAATTTAAGTTATGATGCATGCTTTAATTATTCAAAGCAAAATGTTCTTCTCAGAGATCTTTCATTAGGGATCCAGTCACTGGGAAAACCTAGTCATATGTAGGTTTTCTTGCCGCAGTCACTGGGAATATTAGCTAGAATATAAACTGAGAATTTTAACTAATTCTGTTTTGCTTGTGATTAAATCCAACTAAGTTAGAATTTTATGACTGATAGAATAATAATATAATTTACTTATAGTGAATTGTGCATTAAATTTACAAATTCATATAATTATATCGTTAGAGTTTTTGCAACTACTTCTAACTCAGTTCCTAATATTTACCCTATTATTTCTTTCCATCCCAAGCACAGAATTTCATTTTAATGTGGGACTCTTACTTGCAATAAAGGTTAAATCAGTTCATCACTTACCCTTACTACCTGAAAAGAGTCATACTGCATAAATTGTTCATGTCAAGAAATTAGAACAAAATACCCTTATAAGAATATTACTAAAAGCATGATTTTTTAAGTCATTCCTAAAACTCAGCAAGATAACTAGACTAAGCACTAGATTAGTGATCATTACAGTGCTTCACATTTACATAACACTTCTAAATATGTCATAATATATACATGACTAAATTAAACCTCAAATACTTCCAAGAGACAAAGGAATAAATTACACTTACTTTGAAACTCTGTGTTCTAAGACAAAGAAACTTTAAATCACTGAGTAAAGCTGATGTTTAAAGTGGTGGGGGTGGGGATCCTAGTCATAGACTTGAGCCTTGATCAAACTAGTAGTACTGCTAGAACAAAACCGAAAAGTTACAAATTAACAGCCAGAGATTCTGGTAGATTTTTTGTAACATCTATTAGTGGAAATATCTTTAAGTTTAGGTCATCCTACTTCTGGTAAACAAACTCTCCCACTCAAATCCACCACACCCCCAATATAAAATATTAGAAAATATAACCAGAACTGAAGAAGATTCCATGCTTCAAATCCAATCAGTTGTGAATATTATAGAATCACTTTGCTGCTTTGGGGGTTCTTTTCTGTTGATTTTTAAGGAGTAACTAGAGTGATTTTCATATTATAAAATATATTGCCATCATTGCCAACAATGCCTAAGCCTCACCCTGTTATATGAAGACAGTCTTGAGTTCTGATAAAATATATCAACTGAGAACATGACTTACACCATTGATCTATGTGTACATCAGCAGTTTACAATACATATACAGCCATTTCTTACAGTAATAAGCCACTTTTATATACTTTTAAAATTGAGTCCTCTTTACATGCTCTTCCCTCTTTGTGGAAACTATCTTATTTACAATTAGATTTTCCTTTTGTATCCAGCCCAGGATACAAATATTGGGATGACGTGTTTTAACACTAATAGTTTTTTCACACGCTCGTGTTCCTATGGTTTTAGTTACAAATTTCTCATTAAAACCAGAGGAAGCCTCAGCTGTTCAGAACTTCCGGGTTTAACAAAATCTAATACATGTTTAACAATTAAAGGTATTCTGAAAAGTTTAGCATGGTGATCAACGCATTCAGGATGTCTTTGCTGCTCACTATTTGCTGCTCACTTCTCTCTGCAGTCATGGAAAGTGACATCTTTTTCTCAAGGCAAACAGTATGATGATCTTTAAAAGTCATTTCAAGATGCTGTCCTTTCGACTTGTTTTCCTTTAGATTTCACAAACAAAACTAAACACTATTCATATCCCATATAGGCTGATTATACCCAGTTAAAATCATACTTATTCTAAGCAATCATGGCAAATACCCTAAACATGAATCACAAGCAAATTAATGTCCTTGTATGTCATTAAGTCCCAGTGCAAGACACAAGGACTAAACTCTTAGCTACTGGCTGAATAGGAAAGGATACATCGTCTCCACCTGTAAGGCTGTAATAGTGGAAGGCTCAACGGGGTTAGCTCAGATAGTCAGGATTAATGTCATATTCAGTACTGTCTTCCCTCTTTTAAAACCTCCTGTGGTTCATGTGTGAAGTATTCTAGTACACAGTGTTGCTAGAAAAAGGGTTCCCCATTCACAGGGTGATCAGAAATTATCTCTGTTTCCATAAAATGTGTCAGTCTCTAGGGATGAAAGACATTTCCTAAGTGTCCTCTTCAACTCTATTTCTGAGCAACGTTTAAAGAGGGGACATTTTGATATTCCTCCTAGCACTTTTGTGCAATCAAATCCTCCTTCAATGCGTATTCTATAATTATCTTCTAACAACTGGAGATGTATAATCAGACCTCCTAAATGAGACATGCCACTACATCATCTATAATGAAATGTACTCTTTCTTATAGCAAAGCAGGGTGCATCTGGCTTCTGTATTTTAGCAATAGCATCAATCTAGACACTGTATATTTAGTCCTTGCTGATGTACATTCCTCTTAAACAATATTTCTTTTAATTCTGGGACAAATTATTACTAAAATTTACTTAAGAGTTGGACTCGATGGTCCTTGTGGGTCCCTTTCAACTCAGTATAATTCTTTCTCTGATTCCATACTTCTGTGAAAATAAACTCAATAAACCTACAAGTCATTTCAATATGTGGTTGCAAAAAGGCTAGAGGAATGTCATCTACAATGGGAGGCTGCTGAGTAAAGTTTATTTGGTGTATACATGATGATCACATCAGCCAGGATATTAAAATATTGGAATCAATTACTAATTATGATACACAAGATTCAAAAAGTAAAAGCAATTTGAATTGCACAGAGGAGGTCAAGACAAGCTCATAAACAAACAACTTTCCTAAAAATATTCTAATGTGAATGTTGATGTGGCTTTTATTGTCCCCTCCTCCAAATATATAATTTTTGTACTCATGAAGGACATTGAAAGTTAAAAAATAATGAGTGGGAGTAGAGAGGCCAGAATACAAAGAATGAATTAAAATTCCTGAAGACAATTAGCCAAAAGTTTTGTTTTAAAACTGTCGTCTAGAAACTTGACTCATTGCTAAAAAACTAATTTCTTTTTTTTTTCAAATTCTCTCTCCAAATATGCAGCAGAAGTTAAGTGTAATTAGGTTCTCAAATGGTCTATTTCTGTGTTCTGTCACAAGCAGAAGATTAGCTCTTAACATTTTATACAACCATTTCTTACCTTGGCTTTCTGTCACACTAGTAGAGGATTATATCATCAGCTCTAGTTGTTGCAGTCTTTCTGAATGATTCTTTAACATTGCATCTATTGTATTTACTTTCCCCAAATTCTCCTTGTGTTTATGAAATGAGTTTCCTGTGCTTATATGACAAAATTCTTCAGATTTATAACCCCAAGTACAGTGAAGAAATACAGGAGAAGTTAAAAGACTGAAGTTATGGATAAATGACCTCTAGGTTAACATTTTTAGCATCCATCATGACCTGTCAGTCATATACTCTCTATGAATGCAATGAGTAAATAATATAGAACTAAAAAGCTTTTCACATAAGCCTAAAAGAATCATAACCTAATTTTTTACCTAGTTACAATAAATTTAAACTCATCTTCTTGCAGAAAAAAGAAGTCAAACACACCCAGCAAAATTCAAAAGGTTGCCCTCCTTATCCCTGATGTATACTAAAACATTTGACTTTGTGTGGGAATGGTCTGGGAACCTACAGAGAGTCAACTCCTGCATCTTAGTTCACCCAGCATTGGACGAGGTGGCAGTAACTTCATAACCTTCCTGAACTCAGTCAGCTGGGCATGTCTGACTGTGCTCTAAGCACATGCAGTAGAGCAAAGTATTTAACACCTGTAATTTGCAGGCAAAGCAGAGCCTATAAAAGCTGTGCAAGGTCATAACAAACCTAAGCTAATTGGAATGTTAGCAGATTTTAATTTAAATAAATAAATAATGTTGTTTATTTTCCCTGTGAATTTTATTTTTAGTGTGATGACATCTGGTTGGTTTCAAGCTATTTGGATTTAATATCCAAGTCCTGACTAGTGTATATACTTTTAAGATATAATACAAAGTGAAAGATAAAATGAGGAACTCTGTAAAGCATCTTTCTCAGGGAAGGTGTCACTGTGTCAGAATTTTATTTTTTTATTATATTTTTAAAAGATTTTTAATTTAAAAATGTAAATATTTCAAACTCAAATTATCTACATTTTTAATTTACCTCTACATGGGTTCTTTTCTGTTTATAAAACTGTGAAATACTTTAATCTGAAAACCCCAGGACATTTAAAAAATGCTTAATTTTGCAACATATTGAATGGAAGTCATGTTTCTGCATCTCATACTTTTTTCCTCATGTATAAACCCTTTATATAATTTTATAAATATATTTTAAATGTATAAGATTGAATATGCAGCAGCCATTTTACCTAACATATAGGCTTACTTGTAAAGGACAGTAAAAAAAAAAATACTATGCAGAACAAATTATTATTGCCATTTTTCTATTCCACAAAAAAAAATACAAACATTGTATTATGCTGAATCTATTCAGTTTGATGTCAGTGGAACTGGGCTGGCAATATTCCCTGACAATTTGGCAATAATTTAAAAAGTGTCGTAAATAAAGTTTCAAATCTTTGTGGAAAATCCTCAGTGAGTTCTGAAAATTTTCTTTTATCAAGGATTATTTATCCATATTCAAAGAAGGCATACAAAACCAGATACATACAAAACCAGGGATATGCCCTTAGCCCTCAGGTTGGTGGAATATTTTTCCGAGCTTGAACTTGCCTCTGTCATCTCTCTTTGTCACGCTGATCTGAAACTCTCTGTCTTAAAATCTATGCATTATCCCCTTCTACTTCACTCATAAACAAAAATAATCAGAGGTGAGGTGTCCATTTTGCATCTTTCTGCTTCATTTTTAGGGTAACTGAAACACACAAAAGCTGAATATTTCTGTTTCATTATTGAGGAAAATAACATGTAGGGGTCTTTAGTTTTTAAAAATGCTTGCAGTTAAGTTCCAGTGATGCCCAAATCTCATATCCTTTAATTTTATCCCCTTATAGAGACTGTTGCAGAAGAAGTAAAAGGTATGAGGAAGAATGTTAGAATAACAGAGAACAAATAAATTATAGACAGAATAGAATTGTATAGGCAATAAAGTAATAGATATAACTTTTCACTCAGAATTAAAACTGCTTCTAGAAATAACACTGAAATAAGAATTTTTCTGATAACAGTAACAGCAGAAAAGTATCTTTTACTGTCCTGTAGGTCATACAGAGAGAACATTCTGGTTACTATTTTATCAGGAACCTTTGACCACTCTTCTAAATACACTTAAATAAGGTGATTTCTGTTTTGTACTCCTATCCACTGTCCATATTATATGCATTTGTTCCAGTCCATTAAAGTCGTCTTCAGTAGTTGAGCTTCATTCACTTTGATATCCAAACGAAATAAACATACCAAGAATCAATAAAGTATTCCAATAGAATCTGAATTAATGTTAATAAAATAGTGCCATTACATCCATGCACGTGACTAAATTTTTGTCCTTTTGTGCTTCTAGTCATGCTTCTTTTAAATAATAATTTTTTTTAATAATTTAAAGAGTATAGATACAAATCTGCTGTGGTAAGCACCACCTAGGGGCTGTGCTTTGACAGCTAATAGACTAGAATTCAGGTCCTAATTCACTTTTCCTGTTTCCCCAAGTACTATTTTTACAGCATTTCATATTCATATAGCAGATTTTAGTACTAAAGCATATAATAAAAAACAGTTTCTTCCTGATAACTGCTAGAGCTTCTAGCCAGAGAAACAAAGAGGTATGGAGATCTAATGGAGTGTCTTGTCCTCTAATGAAGTGCCCTTTTGTCCACATAAAAGAGCATGCTTGTAGATTTGGATATATCTTAGATCTGCCAGCTAGAGATTTAGAAAAAATATAAACACAAAACTTCCACTCAATATTTTCTTTATTTGTTTCTTAATAGGATTTAAGTGGAATTGAAATATGATGAAATTATGTCTGGGGTGTTGGGGGAGACTCCAAGGGTCCAATAAAGATGTAGAAGATACCCCTCCCAGTGCTCAGGGTAGGCTCATAATTTAATACTAGTTCCGTTGTACATTCTTCTTCTAAAATGAACCATCAAAATAGCTGTAAAATAAATTCTTGAGAGTGCAAGGAAAAAGATTTCATAAGGATGAAAAAACCCTGGAAAACAAATGGTTAAGAAATTGACACCTTCTGTGGACCTTTAATGAACTCTTTGTGAATGTCAAGGTGAAAACATGATGTTTTGCAGGTCAGTATTTTTGTTCATATAGTATGACAACTTCCTTCTTCTTTTCCCTTATTTTTCTTCCATTTGTTTAAAAAAAGTCATAATTCACTGATTTAGATGTGACAGAATTCCAGATCTTACTCAGACTTGATTAAATGTAATAAATTATTCACCAAAGTGCATTTGCTTAATGCACTTATGCAAAGTAAATTGTCTTCACTTAAAATGCAACATTATCATATTAAACATAACAAGGAACATATACTCTGCTTACTCTTTGGATAAAGTGTGCAGTTCTGGTTTTGGCACGTTTTACACCATGTATCTATTATGTTATATATCATGTTTACTGAACATAGAGTGAGACATAAAGCAAGAAAAAACTCAGTAATATTTTTCTGATAGCTTTAGCTCTTGAATGAATTGTGTGTACACTGCATCCTATCATGTGGGTAAGGAACGCCAGCATTATTTCCAATAAATCTAACCACACTTAGATTTCTAATATGATGACTCAGAAAACTGACAAACATGAATACTTTAGGTCACTTGGCTCAAATCCCACTTAGGCTGGTGATGAGTCAAAGTCATCACTGCCCAATGTCAGTTTAACAGCCCATTTGTGAACTGTGATGGTGGTCTTTGTCCATTCACAGGTGGACATGGGGCTCATTGCATTTCAGTAGCCGTTTCTATTGTATAAAGTGGAAAATAAGAACTTTCACTGGGAAAGCTAAGGTGCAAGCATGTGGCTTAATCAGTGTTAATCAATGTTTACTCCTCGGTCGATTTCAATAGGATGTTACAAAGTTATACCAATAATGAATGAGTTTTCTCTTACTTTAGAAGAAAACAGAGATTATGAGAACCTATATCCAGTATACCTTTCCAGTATTTCTTCCTCCTATTAAATGTCTTAAAGCATATGCCTTTTAAAAAATAATTCAACAAGTATTATTAAATAATGTCCTATGAGTGGATTCTAAAAATGTCACTCATGTTCTATGCATACTGCACATATTATAATGTCAAATTAAAAAAAAAAAATAAGTGCAATATGGGCACCTATATGCAATCATGTCATGCTTGAATTTCAGTAAGCAAATATACAGCTAAATGTCATTAGCATCAAGTTGTTGCATGGCCACAGAATGTATGCCATTATTTGGCAATTCATTAGCACAAACTAATGCAGATGTGATTAATTCAACAAGTGTAATCATTGTGTACAGGTGCAGGCTTTGCAAATTTGATCTGCAGTCAGTGACACATCAGATTTGATGAGTTGTATATCTAGGGGAAAGGGAGACTGCTCTTTCATGTAGCTCAAGGGCACATACCACACTATGAGATTGAAAATATTGCCACAAAATAATCAAATTAATAGCAAATCTTCTAAATTTTTGTGAGACAAACACCCCTCAATGGAATATTCCTGTTTTTCCTGTAAGTAAATGTCAAATGTTAATCCAATTGTCTATTATCTAGATTTAAAGGAGGCCAATGAAAAGACAAAGCAAGGCAGAAGTTTGACCCACTGAGTTAAAACATGTTCCATGGTGTCACTGTGTGTCATTTGTAAATCTGAGCTGTGTGTCCAGATCAATTTACTAACAAGGTTGAATTCAATAAATCTTAAAGTGGTATCTTAAAAAAAATTACACCTCTATAAGGAAATCTGACAGAAATTCCATGAAAGTCCACCAAGAAATAGCAGGAATAACAGAGACAAGCAGGAAAAAAAAATATTGGGAATTTGTTCCAAAAGGGAAGGCTAATCAGCAAACCTTCCAAGTATGGAACGCTGAGTATAAAAAGACTAAAAATAATAATTTTAAAAGCCTTGTGTTATTTGATTTCTACTTCACTGAGACGTGACTCATTGTCCCAAGACATCTCTCATTGTAAGCTACTTCAGTCATAAACACGGGCTGTATATCTAAATAGGTTAAACTCAATTATGAACACAAATGTAAATGTTTGTATCTGTCTCTTCCCAGAAGTATTTCAGGATTCTTCAGCTTTCTGAAACAGATGATGAGTTATTTTCTGTTCCAGGCCAAGGATACTTTGTGATTTTTCCTCATTACTTCAGGAAAGGAAAGGATAAAACCAACCCAAATCTAAAATTTAGACAATTTGGATTGTAAAAAGCTGTTAGCAATTTTTAATGGAAAATGCAAAATACACTTTCTCTTTATCTCCCGAAAAAGTTTTTTAAAGACTATTAAAAACTGTAGAAGAAGTAATTTCTATCTACAAAATGAGTTGAAAAATAAAGAATTGATCATCCATCCTTATTATTAAATAATTAGGTTTTTCTCTTTTTTAAATGTTTGTATAACACAGGACGTTCAATTCAGCATGTTTCATTTCATAAAAGATCAGAAAACAATTCTGAAAACAAATAGATCAGCTTTCTAAATGGTAATTTGGCTAATTTACACCTGAGGATAATATTTCTTTTTTTTTTTGTAAAAATACTTTAAAAGAAATTTTTATCTCGTTCCTGTCACTCTTTCAAGAGTTTTGTAATCTGAGTGGTTATTAATGTCTCTCATTAATCTTGGATGAATTAGGGAGCCAGGATCTTTGAGGCTCAAGTCAATTATGTATAAATAGAGTCCATTATTTACAGCACCATTATGTCCCCAGCTCATTTATTACATAAATCTTTTCCCATAATCTGGAAACTATCCATCCTTATTAACTAACATTTCCGGGTAAATTAAAAAATATGACTGAGGTAAATCACATCCCACTCAGCAGAACTAGATAAGAGTCTAGTTTACTTCATTTCTCATGTTTTTGACTGGGTTTGACTCTTTTTGAGAGGACATGATTTTCAAAAGTAATAGAGGCAAAATTTCAGAATACTTATGGCAAAAGTAGCTTCAAAGATTTGCTTTCATCTTGCAAAAGAAGAGGTTGTGTCCTCGAGAGCTTTATTAGCCTATTGTGTAATGTTATTGTGAATCTTAATAGCAAGATTTTATAGCAGAAGAACCAGCCTAAAACTTTTTTAATAGTTTGGATATCTACTCATTTCACTTTTTGCCCCTGTTTGAGCTGTGAAAAAACAGGACGTTGATCAAAACAGTATATTAAATGTCACAAAATTTGCTTGGCAAATTGCCTTTATTTTAATTATTCAGAATAATAAAGAAAAGAATGCAGAACAATTCTCCTGATCAGTCCTTTACTTTCTTTCATTTTCCTTTTATTAGAATTTTATGTTCCAATGTCTTAAGTTTTAGTTTTATTTCCCAACAGCTGCAAGCACAATTATCTGGGTTTATAACTACCTGGAATTTGCTTCTCACTGTGGCTGATTGGAGATTGTTAACTTGGAGTCTCCTCCTCAGGATACCGCCCCCTTTAGGTTTGAATTTAAGAATGAGGTTAAGTTTACAGCACACCAGTCGATGGTCTGTTTGGCATTCTGCACTGGGCATCACACGGGTATGGTGGACATCGCGGACATCTCTCCATCGCACCAAGACACAATCGATGAGGTGCCAATATTTGGATCTGGGGTGCATCCAGGTTGTCTTCAGACTATTTTTCTGCTGAAAGATAGTGTTAGTAATGGTGAGCTGTTGCTCCGCACAGAATTCTAGCAGAAGTCGACCATTATCGTTGCAGCTTCCAACAGCATGCTTGCCTAATATTCCTTTCCAGGCTTCAAAATTCTTTCCTACTCTGGCGTTGAAATCACCAAGGATAATGATCTTATCATCTGCAGGAATCTTCTGGGTGAGGTGGCGCAGGTCGGTGTAAAATTTATTTTTTTCAGCAGGGTCAGCTTGGAGAGTTGGGGCACATATACTAAAGAGGACAACGTGCTGCTTGTTGTGTAGTGGAAGGTGTAGGGAGATAATGCGGTCAGAATGACCTGTCGGCAGATTTTCGAGTTTAGGAACAATAGAGTTTTTGATCATGAAGCCAACTCCTGAGATACGTTTTTCGGTTCTGGGCTTACCTGACCAAAAGAGTCTGTAACTGGCACCACGTTCTCTGAGGCTGCCTTCCTCGTGAAGGCGAACTTCACTGAGAGCGGCAATGTCGATGTTGAGACGTGACAGTTCATGGGCAATCAGGGCAGAACGTCACTGAGGACGTCCACTATCTGCAGAATTGAGCATGGTTCTGATTTTCCAGCATGCTAGAGTTAATTTGGCTGCACCTTTGGAGGCAGGTGTATATGCCTTTGTCTTTTGATCTTTGTGTGACTGCATTTGTAGAAGATGTCGATACAGGGCTTTGCAAAAGTGAGTAAAGCCTTCAAGGCTGTGCAATGGATTTTTAGGTGACATGCAGTATGCACTGAACTGAACACACCCTTTAATCCTAAGGTTCATCTGCCAGGGCAGAGCGAGCTTGGACGGTGACAGCGAGGTCCTCAGAACATAGGTTTAGTTAGAGTGACCTTCTCTTAGATGGACGGCCTTTCAGGGCTGAACGAGCTCCATCTGCCCAGGTTTGGAGTTGTCCTTCTCTTTTGTGTGTTCTGGGCTCCCCCTCTTGTCTCCCACGATGGCACAGTCCGCACCGGTGAAGCTCCCCCTCTCTCGCTCCTTTCCGCGCTCTTCAAACTAGGCTTGATAACCATCCCACAGATTCTACAGATACCTCTCCTGTAACACTCTGGCACCATATTTAAAACAGCATCCAGCAGTCCTCTGAAGAAATCTTAGGGTTCTCCCTCAAGAAGAACAAGGACTGGTTCGATGAAAACAATCAAGAAATCCAGGAATTGTTGAGGAAGAAGAGAACTGCTCACCAAGCACACCTTGCACTGCCATCCTGTCACATAAGAAAAACAGCTTTTCGCATCACATGCAGCAAGATCCAACTGATGCCTTAAGCCCCTAATGTTTTTTTTATTTTTCTAATATTTGTAAGACTTGTGAGTTTTATAAGTAGTGGAAGTAGATTTTAAAAGCAGCAACCTCTCCCCCCTTTTTGTCCCTTGTTCCTTTCCCTTTCTCCAGCACCCTTGTTTATACATTCCTTAACCCTCTTACCCCATTCTATGCTCCCTATATCACTCATAGCCCCCAATCCAATAGAAATGTTTAGTCTTTTGTCAAGGCAAGGCCTAGATTGTTGGCAGAACAGCATATCAAGGCCTAAACCACAGAATACGGTCAAGAATTAGGTAACTATGTACCCTTTGTGCTCTGATGATGGTGAAGATGGGATGAATGGGGGGTCCCGAAATACACCCCAGACCCATTTTAAGGGGGTGGACCCGGGGCGGACCAGAGTAAAGGCCACAGGGTGGACACATCTGGGATTGGATGGGTGGTATTATAAAATGTAACCTCTCAGGCACGGCCGGCGCGCGCGTCCTGTAACATCTTAGCCTTGGTAAATAAACCCTTTCTTATCTCCCCCCTAATTAACTGCTCTGGAGATTTTTTCAGCACCTAAATACAACGGCAACACAACAGAAACTCCATGACATCCAGAACAAGTGGTGGATCAGTCTAGCTGAAAAAACACTATTATGCGCAGACACGGGTGATCACAGAGGGTTCTATGAAGCCCTGAAAACAGCAGACGGGCCTACATACCAAGCTCAAAGTCCTCTATTCAGCACTGATGGTCAAACACTTCTTACAGATAAAACCTCCATTCTGAATCGATGGTCTGAACACTTCCAGACCCTTTTCAGTACCAACCGTATAGTCCAAGACATAGCTATTCAGTCCATCACACAACAACCGGTGAAGTATGAATTGGATATCGCCTCCACTTTAGGACAGACCCTCAAGGCCATACAGCAGGTGAAAATCAGCAAGGCAGCTGGGGTTGATGGAATTCCACCTGAAGTCTAGAAACAGGGGGGCCTTGCACTCCATGCTAAATTTCACGAGTTCTTACTATGCTGTTGGGAACTAGGCGAACTACCATCAGACCTTCGAGATGCAGTCATCATCACCCTATATAAGAAGAAAGGTACTAAATCAGAGTGTTCAAATTACCGTGGTATTACTCTGCTCTCCATTGCTGGCAAAATCCTGGCAAGAATACTCTTAAACAGACTAATACCCGCTATAGCTGAAGGAATTCTACCTGAAAGCCAATGTGGTTTCAGAGCCAACAGGAGTACCATAGACATGGTGTTTGTTCTCAGACAACTGCAAGAGAAGTATAGGGAACAGAACAAAGGTCTCTATGAGAAAAGGAGGCTCAAGGGAGACCTTATTGCTCTCTACAACTACCAGGTTGCAGAGTAACAAGTGATAGGAAAAATGGTTGTGCCATTTTTTGATGGTTGTGCCAATCTAAACCAGGGAAGGTTTAGATTTGATATTAGAAAAAATTTATGCACAGAAAGGGTGAAGGAACAGGCTGCACTGGAACAGGCTGCCCAAGGAAGTGGTTGAGTCACCGTTCCTGTAGGTATTTAAAAGATGTGTGNAAAGGGTGAAGGAACAGGCTGCACTGGAACAGGCTGCCCAAGGAAGTGGTTGAGTCACCGTTCCTGTAGGTATTTAAAAGATGTGTGTGTGTGGCACTTAAGGACATGGTTCACTGGTGGACATGGCACTGCTGGGTTAATAGTTGGACTCAGTGATCTTAGAGGCTTTTCCCAACCTAAATGTCTATGTTTGTATGATTCTTCACTGACTGTTTTGCTATACCATTGACTCATCTGAAGCTCATCTACTAGTTTTTCACATGAAACAAAACCAATCTTCCTTATTTTTCATTACTAAAAGTAATTTTGTAAATGTAAGATGATTTTCGTTTCTCTCATATTTTTTTTCTCTAACCTCTAATTAACAAATTCTGAAATGTTACAAAGTGCAAAGTAACCCCAGTAATAGTGGAATATCAAGGGCAAGGCATTCTAATTGTATATTTTAAAAAGTTCTGCTGAAATTTTACACTTTAAAACTAAAATTATAGTTATTAATATATCTGTCTATATATAATATCATGGCTTGGGGAGACTTCTGTGTCTCTTTCATCCAACTCCATTAGGGACTTCGGAAAGAGACAAATAAATAGGATTTGGTTTGAAGACCACAACCTATTTAAGTTGTCATTGCCTGATACTAGGAGCATACAGTTTCAAAAAGCAAGGATTCACTGTATTGACCAGTGACATCAGCATTATATTATAGCAATCCACAAAAAGAGCATAAATGGTGGCCAGCTAACCTGGCAGAAGTTCATGAAAATGTTTCGACTTTCATTGTCTCTGTCTTGCTCTCCCGCTGTTATTACTGATAATGCAAAATTAAAAGGGCAATCCTCCCTGATAGAGCAACTGGATTCCTTCTATTACTTTTTCTTTAGTTGAAAGAAAATGACAGGACCATATAAAGATGTCAAAAACACACACCTGTCATTGGCTGTTTTGGCATCTAGGATTCTTTTTCGTCAACAAGAGAACACAGTACTTCAAAAAAAGGGAGAAGCTGACTTAGTATTAGCAAGTATTTTAGTTATGTAATGAATTGGTGTTAAGCCTAAAATATTACCAAATATTACCAAATATTACTAGAAATAAATTGGTGATGTTAAAGTTAGGTGAACTCATATTTGCTACTATCTCAGATAAAATGCCACAAGAATGAGTTGGTGCCTCTCATCTTCCCAGTCTCAGCATAAAATATATGAACAGTGAATTGCTTCCTTCTTTAATAGTTGAGGTATCTTGACATCATGAGACAAAGTCTAATTTTTAACCTTATAAAGACTTAAATTTAATGTGATTGATATTTCCTCTTCCTGTGAAGGGTAAGTACAACTTTAATTTACCACTGATAAAAGAGTTTGTAAATATAGACTATATTATGTACTCAATCATAGATATCAAGAGGTTCCCCAGTGTAAAAGTAATTTCAGCGTCTATCCTAGAACATCACATATTCAGGTTCATCTCAACTTCACCATGTAAGGAACTGAAATACTCAGCAATTATCCAGTTCATTACAACCTTCACTATAAATGTCCTATGCAAAACCAAGACAATGAATATATCTTAAATATTAATTCTATGCCAACCAGTGGAATAGGCGATTCAACAGCATTGTCCTTTCAAGGAACTATACAAAATACTCACTGCTAACTATAATGATTACCATTATTCTCCACTGAAACCACTGGCGAATAGCAAGTACATGATAAAATACTGTGTAGTGATTGATAATCTTTCATGTTTGTCACATCACTTGTATGAGAAGGAAGCATCTGATCCTGACTCACCTTGAATGCCCAGATAATGAGAAGTATAGTAAGAATGTACTTTCCTGAAAAAATGCTTTCTTTTAAGGTTGTCATTTCATCATTTTTGCTTTGGCATCAGAGAGAATTTTGTTCAGTAATGTGGTTTTTTGGGGATTTCTCTAGTTGTTTCTTTTTTTTTTTTCTTCTAATCTTCCACTATGGAGCAATAATTTTAATTTTTGATTTGTGAAATTTCAAAAGGTGTAGTTCTTAAAAGATGTAGCTGTTCTTTGTGCTAAAGTCTGTGACAGATGTTGGGCATCAATTCACCTCATTTATACCGAAGAGAAAAAAAGTAACAAAAGCACAGTTTTGTTTAAAAGGTGAATAAATTACAATTAGAAACAATTTTTTTTTGTTTTTGACTAGCAAACAGAATAGTGAGTGTTTATGTTGTGTAGCTGTACGTCTTCCCTGTTCTTCCGTCCACAGGAACAGTGACAGTGGATAAAAACATTGCAGAATAAAAAAAAAACACCTTCAGAAAAACTGAGTGATGACTATTCAAGTTCCCAGTAAAAGTGAAGTGGGTAAAGTTCATGAGACACTGAAGATATTTTCAAGAAGGGGAGAGAGAAAAGTTACTTAATAATGCAGAGATCATTTCCTTTGGATTAATTCTGAGGCAGGAGTATGAAATATGATTATGTCATAGTAGTAGAAGATATTACCAGAACTGTTTCCTCAGGGATGTAAAGCATCTGAAAGTTGAAGTTGAATAAATTGATGGCTTAATGATCTTTATTTTGAATACATGTACATATATTTACCAAATCCCATCTACTCAAGTAAAGTATCTCCATAAGCCATTGCCTTGCTGGAACTACCTACATGTAAACAAAGCATTAAAAAATGTTTTAAATATTTTCATGCAAAGTTTACAACTATCTGAATAAGTGGTAATCTCTGAACTACTGAAATAAATTTCAGGTAGAATTTTGTCCCGCTTCATCATCTCATCTTAGATATGATATTCTTTTCTTCCTTAGGGGAAGAAGACCCACAAGTACCTCCCTTTCATTGCATGTCATTCTAGTCCTGAGTTCTCCTAACTACTTGTCAGTAACATTTCATTCATTTTTTTGAGTTTGGCATAGACAGTTAATACAATTATACTTCTAAGAATACTAATTCTAAGGAATTGCTACTTTGACGTCTACTGGCTCTGCAATGTCACTGAGTAAAAGTTCAGTGCAGGCAGGAGTGGCACAGAAACAGTTTTACATTTATTTTCAAAACCTTACATGGTATTTTTGTACTGTGACATTTAAATTTAGTTCACAGAAAACACCCAGCACAAACAACATGGTGAAATGCAGAAGTGACCTTCAGGAAACCAGGAATCAGCCAAAAATTTATTCTCAGTAAATAGTGAAGTTCAGAGTAGCTAAAGAAAAGCTATCTAAGTTATTGAGTATGAGTACAGCTCCTCACAGATAAACCAGAGTCAAAGGGTTAAAAAAAAAATTGAAATGAATGCTATATCTTAAATACATCTGTTCTCTTAGAACAGTTCTCCATTCTTCAGGATTATATATGTAATTTTTTAGCCATTCATAATCAACTGAATGAAAACAGTCCCTCTCATCAGGCTCCAGACTTCCAACATGAAATATGTTTTTAAAAGGGCTCCAAATTCCTTTGATAAGAACTTCCACTACACAGTGCAAGAACATTCTTTCTATTTAAAGCTTTAAAACCATACAAAACGAAGCACCACATGAGAGATATTGAGCACCTCCATTTCTTATTAACTTCAAACAGAAAGGAGGGCACTCATCAACTCACTAGACCCAAGAAAATGTTTCAGAATAAAAGAAAAATGAATTTTCCAGCACATTTAGTTCCAGGGGTACCACAATAGCTTTTCCTCCCATGGCATGATTCCTAGTCAAATTAAGCAGTGATTATTCTTTTTCAGTTTCTCTATTGAATATGCAGTTTAATTGCTCAAAGAGAATCACTTTGCCATTGAATGTAGAAAAAAAGAAAGAAAGGAGAATAATTTTTGGCTGAGTCTATCTTGCTGCTGTGAAGCTGTAGGCTATAATTTTCAGTGTCCAGCTTAGAGAAAAAATATCTTGTTCCTGCCTTGATTGCAACCAGGAGAGATTAAATGCACATAAGTGAAATTTTCCCTCCTACTCCTTTGAGTAAATGCTTTCTGTCTGTGATATTTTAACTGTCTAGTAGTACCAATGACATGTTACTAGAACAACACTTGTAGACAGACTAACTCAACAGGGTTAGTACACCATCTGTCCTGTGAATGCAAGAGTGGCAATGTCCTGGGATTAAATGGCCTTCCCTCATTCCTGGCCATCAAACAGAAAAAATTCTATCAATATGTATCTAAACAAATAAAACACAAAGAAAAGTTTAAATTAAGAACTTTTATTATTACACAAAGTAGGTTGCTGTGAGAGTCTTGGCTGAGTACTTGGGTTGCTTTTAAAGTGGCTTTTACAATATTTTGCTCACTGTGTTTAGAAATGGTGGAAACTGTAGTTGTGACTAAGCTTTCATATTTCAACTGTGACCAAGTATGTAATCTCTAATTACTATTGGTTTTAACAAAATAAAATAGTGCATACATGGTTAGAACTTCCTGGACCTCTTCATTAGCCAATACAATACTGCATTTTCAAATATCCATAATACTAATTAAAAAATACAAATGTCCTCCTTGTTGTCTTACAAAGACTGTAAATAACATGAGTGTTCAAAGGAGTGATGATGTTATATTTTGAGCTATTACTTTGGAATACCCTGGTATTTTTGTATTTCAAGAGCAATAAATTTCTTTATTTGGCATTCTATTTGACATTCTCAGGTTCACTCCAGTCAAAATTTAAATGCACAGATCTGCTAATTAACTGATACAGGTTAATGGCAACCAATAAGAACATAACATATATCAAATGTGTATATTCTGTTTTCACTTAAAGTGTGACTGACCACCATGCTTTTGCTTGATCATCATTGCATTGTGAAGACAAATTCAAAGCTAATCCAATTTAATTTACCCCTTAATTACAAGACCAACCTGGAGACTAACACAAAGCTGCCCAAAGAAGTGTCTTATTTTTAATTTGACTATCCTTTCTTCAAGTGCTATATTCTTTAGAACTTTAGAAATGTCAGCTTCTAGGCCAATGATTCCGAAAAACATAAGGCAAAGTCCATTGTCAAACTTCAAACTGTATCATTTATTTTCACAGCCTGTTAAAAAAATAAATGGATGTTCTATAGCACTAGCTGGGGAACATACTTTGGTCAATGATATTTCTTTCAGAAGTAGAAATTCCACAGCAAAGCAAGAGAACCAGGAGAAAAGACACTTGTATTTCAAACTGAACATCAAAAAAGAGTAGGTAAAAAGTATTAATGATGATGAAAGTATTACAGAACATGTCAAACTAAAATGCAAAGCAGACAATACACTAAAGAAATTCAAAAGTATGCACAAATATATCCGTACACAAACTATTAAAACTAGAGTGTCCAATTCTGCATTTCTGAATTAAACATTTCTTTAATTATTTCTTAATTTATGCTAGAAACCCATTTATGTCTAAAAATCCTGACACTTCTGGATATATTTACTCTCTTTTTTCATCCCTCTAAAAGAAGATAAATAGTCATTCTGTAAATATTTTTAGGATATTGTCTTCTGTGATCATAATCTGCAACAGTTCTGAAATAATATATGAAAAAATTTCCAGATTTATGCTGGAGGATACAACTAATTTGTGCTGTGGTTCTTAATAAGCAGTTTTGTCTTTAATTTCATTAAAGTAAATATAACTGATATTGGAGTTTTACTATTTGTATCTTAATTTGAAAGATAGTTACTCATACTGAAAAAGCTAAATTAAGATGTCAGAAATGTAGCATCACAGTTCAGCTCTTAATGCATTGTTTTGAAAATTGTTGGAAAAATTAATCTTGGACAAATAAAAATAGCAAAAAATGCATTCTCTTTTGTGCCGAGACACACAAATAATGAATAAAATGGGTGTGGAATTCAAATAAGGCATCTTTTCCCCAAGTTTCACTTGCTGCATAGATGCAAAAATATAAAAATCCCAAAT
This sequence comes from Lepidothrix coronata, assembly GCF_001604755.1. Lineage (NCBI taxonomy): Eukaryota > Metazoa > Chordata > Aves > Passeriformes > Pipridae > Lepidothrix > Lepidothrix coronata. Next base: position 4,397,953 of record NW_016690223.1, read on the forward strand.
GGTATCAAGCTAGTTAAATTGCCTTTCTTAATGTGAATATTTAAGCAGTAGAGATTCTGAATGTATTCACTTATTACTGAGAGAAACAATTGTATAAGTATCCATTCAAGACAGATTAGTTATTGACATAAGGCTTAACAGTAAATGACCTTTGTCTTTGCCATCATTCTTGACTTGAAGGAAGAGACAAGTCCAAAAGACATCAGAGTTGAAGAAAAGAGAGAAATGATTTCTCGTACAAAATTAAAATTAAAAAAAACCCCTCCTCTTAATTTTCATAAGTCCTCTAATTGAAGAATAAAATGAGAAGACGGGACTATGAAGAATTCACTGTCTTGGTTTCTAACTTATTTATGACAAATAGTGATATGTGTCAGCCAGATAGTGAAATCTATTTACAAATGATGAGTTTGAAATAGATGTTTTTGTCAGGACTGTTCTGGATGAGTCAAACACAGACAGTGGCAATATTAACTTCCTTACAGACTATCCTTTTGAGGAGGAATGAGGGCTGTCTGGGATTTCCTAAAAACTAAGATGATTGTACGGAGTTACTGATGTGCAGCACGTTCCGTGATGCCTGAAAGCACCGGACATGCTGTACACATACATCACAGCTGGTGTGTGCCTGTGCCATAAAACCACTCTTCACAACACACTGAATTTATTGGGTATGTGATGTACCAGAGAGTCACACATGCAAAAAAAATATACCTGGTACTTCTCCAGCTGTCAGGCATATTGTACAGGCACATGGCAACTATGCAGCTGAAGTTTATTAATCACTGATTCCATGGTATAGTACATTCTCTACATATAACATGCTGTTAATCTGCCCACCCTTAACAATTGTTCAGGATTTCCAGGTTCTGGAATGTGTCTAGCAGACCTGCTAGTAGGCATGACTGATTTTTTGGATTTCCAAGCAATTGTGAGAAGTTTTCATGAATGCCTTGAATTGCCATTTTAAATGGAAAAAAAGTACTCATGATCAGAAACTAAAAGATGAGAATAGTTCAGGGAATGATTTTCCTAAGGTCTGAATGAAAGATCAGATGGATCCAATCAAATTGTCCTTTAATTTCAGTTCTCATGATTTATTTATTTAAGTTCTCATTATTTAATGGTGTTCAAATAAAAGTCCACATCGATTTATATTTATTTGAGCCAACTTATTTCTAGGACTTTTATTTATGAATCTCAATTAAACATGATAAAAAGAATGGGTTTTTTTAATATCTTAGGCTCCAAACTGATGAAAACCAGAATTAAACATTTTAGGTTATTGATGCATTTAAGCCTCAAAGTAAATAGATACTCCAGATTTCAGATTGTGTCTCTCTAGCTAGCTGAGGTAAATTCACAGGCCTGGTGAATTCCATTTGAGAAGACCAATTCTCTCCAGAACTGCCCAATTCAGCTATGATCCTTTTAATAAAGTAAGACAGTCACAATTTGTTTTATGGATGGGTCGTGCAAATTAGATTATTTTGTATTTTATAAAACAACAAGTTTGGTAGATTCTAGTAAGAATATTAAACTTAAACTCTTCATAATATAATGGTCAATAGCCTCTGTGACATATTTAATAGGCATAATGGTCAGTCTTCGCGAGCAAAGATTTGGGAAAGGTCATTAACCCTTCGAGCCTGCGCAGTGGATTTTTTAGGTGAGACACAGCGTGCGCTGAACTGAGCCCACCCTTTAATC
>NW_016690223.1:4399762-4449417 GCF_001604755.1 Lepidothrix coronata
ACGAGCTCCATCTGCCCGGGGGGCTGGGAATCGAACCCGGGTCGCAGCAGTGAGAGTCCTGCACCCTAACCACTAGACCACCAGGGGCCCCCTTTAATAGGCATATTTGTGCTGCAAATACTCATTTTTTCGTATTTGAGAAAAATTGTCCATTCTCCCTTAAGTGACGACAGACAGTGTGTTCTTTGGGTTTTGTTTCATTTTTTGTGCCTTGTAGATTATTGTTTCTGTGGCATGAAGATCATCATTAAACAATCTTATTGTCTCTGTTTGAATGAAAAAGCAATGGTGCAGAGCAGAAAATTTCTGCATACAGATGGTATATTAGCTTGTATCCAGTATAACGGTAATCATTGGATGTACTTTTGTATGAGCTTTGATGTTGAAATTTCAAATACTGAATTATTTTTCCTCTCCAATACGCAGTACTCTAGGGTTTCCTGCCAAAATTTCTCTGAGTTGCCACAGATGGAGGCACAAGAAGAATGATGGGATGTCCATATCATCCTCTGTCATCATTCTATCCAACGTACAACAGAACTCCCTTATAAGCAGCTCCTAAAATCAAGCACTGGCTCTTTTACAGCACAAAATAATCTAGTAGTTCAACAATACGCATTGAAAAAAAATGCTGGCAGCTATGCTGTGTTGGAAATGCCTCTACAATGATTATAAAAAGAACTTTGGGTAGCATGATCAGTTTTAGCTTTAGATCCCTGTGGACTGTTAGACGGATAAGAAATTGGTTGGACAGTCACATCCAGAGGGTAGTGGTCAATGGCTCAGAGTCCCAATGGACATCAGTAACAAGTGGTGTCCATCTGGGGTCTGTATTGAGACCAATTACTTAATATCTTCATTAATGACATGGACCAAGGGATTGAGTGCACCCTCACCAGCTTTGCAGACAACACCAAGCTGAGTGGTGCAGTTGAGACACCTGAAGGATGGGAATGCCATCCAGAGGGACCTGGACAAACTCAAGAACTGGGCCTATGGGAATCTCATGAGATTTAACCAGACCAAGTGAGAGGTGCTGCACCTGGGTCAGGGCAACCCCTGATATGAATACAGGTTGTGGGATGAGCAGATCAAGGGCAGCCTTGCTGAGAAGGACTTGGGAGTGCTGGTGGATGAGAGGCTGGACATGAGCTGGCAATGCACTTGCAGCCCAGAAAGCCAAATGTATCCTGGCCTGCATCAAAAGCAGTGTGACCAGCAGGTTGAGGGAGGTGATTGTCCCCCACTACTCCACTCTGGTGAGACCCCACCTGGAATGCTGCATCCATCTCTGGGGTTCCCAACACAAGAATGATGAGGACGTGTTGAAGCAAGTCCAGAGGGGGCCATCTAGATGATTAGAGGGATGGAACATCTTTCCTATAAGGAAGGGTTGAGAGAATTGGGATTTTTCAGCATGGAGAAGAGAAGGCTTTGGGGTGACCAAATTGTGGTTTTTCAATACTTGAAGTGAACCTACAAGAAAGATGGACAGAAACTTTTTACAAGACTATGCAGTGATAAGACAACAGGACAATAGGGAATGGTTTCAAACTGAAAGGCAGTAGGCTTAGATCAGATATTAGGAAGAAATTCTTTACTGTGAGGTTGGTGATGCACTGGAACATGTTGCCAGAGAAATTGTGGATACCCCATTCCTGGAAGTGTTCAAGGCCAGGTTGGATGGGACTCTGAGCAATGTGGTCTGGTGAAAGGTGTTCCTGCCCATAGCAGGGAGACTGGAACTAAATGATCTTTAAGATCCCTTTCAACCCAACCCATTCTATCATTCTACGACCCAGTAGGCACTTAAAATTAGGTAAAATAAATCACAGACAATATTTATGTTACTACACTACATAGAAATTAATTAATGCTAGAATTAGCAAACACTTAATTACAAGAATGTGTTTATATTTCTTTCATGGAAGAAAAAAAAAATGTACTCAGTGAGAACAGTGTAAGAAGCCTTGAAAATCCTTAAAATGTTCTATGGCAGATAAATAATAACCCAGTAACCAGAGCTTCTGTATACATAAGCAATAATGACATATCTCACAGTTGGAAAAGACTGATGCCTTGGGAAAAAACCACAATATATCCCTGATGAAGTCATCAGTGATCTAACATAATGAACTCTTAAAATAAATACACATGAAAACTAAAATAAATTTTTTTTATTTCTTAATCAACTTAATAAAAGATGTCATTTACCCCTGGGAAATGAGATATCTCAGTTGTTCTCCCGAGCTGAATTCTGAAAATTAGCTTTGAACCACAGGTAGGATTACTATTCTTTCACCTTTTCTTTTTAAAGAAATGCAGATGCCAAGGACTTAAGCAGAGGCTTCTTACAAGTGAAGTCAGAAGCAACTTCACCCAGCTCTAATTAGGTTTAAAAGCTTTTGTTTTCCAAATCTGTCTTGACTTTTTCTGAGACTGTTTAGCAAGAAACATCAGCATGATGTGTATCTTAACAATGGATGTGCTGGTGTTTGAAATACTAAGAAAAAAGCTGCTGTTCAGTAGCACAATGCACAAGGGTGCTTGGAGGCAACTTTCATGTTTTTTTATCTTCTCTAGGGAATCTATAAATTGGGGACTTATGGGGAAACTCCTCTTACATCAATTAAAAAAGCTTTTTTTTTGCCAAGGGATGATATAAAACATTTTCCCAAGCATGTGTAATAACTATTTTTGGCAGAAATAACCTGTTTATAGCACCAAGAACTTGAACCTTGACAAATATCTTTTCAAGCTTCTGGACTGTTTCTATTTCTTCTAGTTACTTTTATATTTTTCTATAATTACTAATAATTTTGTATTGATACAAAATGGTCATGTAAGATAAACAAAATATTCATCACTGAAAGGAATGGAGGCCCTTAAACAGTATGTTGCAGTATTTCTTCTAGGAGAGTTTGGTAGTCTTTCCAAGGTAGCCGCTTTTTGGAAAAAGTGCTGCTTCAATTATACACACTGGTCTACAAGAACATGGTCACATCTGTCAAATTTCCAGAAAAATAAGTGGTCTGATTTTGTACCAGTAGGGGTAGTATATTAGGGATCCTTCATGACAGGCGGGTGAGTGAGTAGTTCTACATGAGTAAACATTAACATTTTACTGCAAGAAGAAAATTTATACAGGTTCTGCACATCACCAGTTGATATATATATAAGTGGCAGACAGAACACCTAAAGTGGAAATGGTTACAGTTTATGTGTGAATAGAAGGCATTCAAGTTACTGTTGATGAAAAATTTGCATGCAGCATGAATAATAGGTACTCCACCCTGTTAACAACAGGGGACAGTTTCAGTCTCATGCAAATGCTCCCTAACTGCATTGTGTCAATTAAAACAGATGGTGTAGGGATGGAAGGGAGTTAATGTATTAGGGAAAGCATTCTCCTTTTTTTCCCTATTTTTTGGATGGTTTTGTTTGTTCGTTTGATTGATTGTTTGTTTTTTGAGAAAAAGCAATAGTCTTTTATGGTATTTTTTCCCAGCTTCTGGGACCATGATGAGTAAAACAGAAAGATCAAGTCTGTCATGTAAAAACATAGAACAGCCTTTTGCATTATTCTTGTAGCTATTTTCAAAATAAGATACTAAATACAAGTTGGCTAATATTTTCCTTGTCTAACAGTAATCCACAGCCTGCTTGGCACGGGTACAATTATTCACAGCTGTATGCAAGGTGTTGTTAAATGCAGAACAGCATCTCTAGCTGTCTCCTACATACTGTCAACAGACAATATTCAGCTGATTCCACTCTCTAAATAATTCCTCTAAATGACCAAAATATTTTCTGAGATATTCAGATATAGCCAAATTAAAAGAAAAAAACAAACAACAAACCACACACACGAAAACCCCAAAACAAATCAAAGGTAAACTGGTCCCATTTTTACTTTAGGGTAGCAGAAATTAAGTGCTTCTATGTTCCAGGTATATTTTGTTCAATATTCCACTATACTATCATTTTTCACATAGATTCAGGTGAGTGTAACCTAGAGAGATTATGTATATTAAGATGGTTTTAATCATCCAGCTGTCTAGTTAAAAGTAATATTTGGTTACTCAGTCAATTCCCTCTATGCTATCTTCTCTATTATCACTGGAAGATAACTCACAAAAGTATTGCTGAGTTATTGTAATAAAGGAATTACTTTATCGGAAAATTACCCCAAGTAAACTTTAGTGCCTTTTTTTCCAAAATTCAGAACATCAGTTTAAAAAAACCAAAACAACATTAAAACAAGTAAACCCCAAACTTCATGTCAGAAACTACTTCTCCCTGAAGAAGTATGTGTGGTTTGTGGTTTTGATGTTTTTGTGGGTTTTTCCCTGTTTGGTTTTTTGGGTTTTTTTTTCGGTGTTGTTTTTTTTTTGTTGTTGTTTGTTTGGTTTTGTTTTGTTTTGTTTTTTTTGTTTTGTTTTTTTTTTGTTTTTTTTGTTTGTTTGTTTTTTGTGTGTGTGTGGTTTTTTTGGTTTGTTTTTTTTTGGGGGGGTTTTGTTTTTTTTTTTGTTGTTGTTGTTGTTTAGTTGGTTGGTTTGGTTTTTTTTTTTTGTTTGTTTGGTTGGTTTTTTTTCTTTTTTTCCAAACACCTCTCAAGCCCCCTCAATGGAAATAACAAAGGCAATAACAAGTTTTTATTCTAGACACAAGCCTCTTTTTAGAGGTGTATTGGGTTTGTGTGGCCAGGTTTTGGTAGTGGAGGAGGCTACAGGAGTGGCTCCTGTGAGAAGCTGCTTGAAGGTCCTCCATCGGCTGCAGGGAGCCAACCTGCTTCACCATGGTCTTCACCACAGGCTGCAGGGTAATCATAGAATCATTCCAACACCCTTGCAGTGGGCAGAAACACCTTTCACTGGACCAGGTTATTCAGAGTCTAATGAAGCCTGGCCTTGAACACTTCCAGGGGTGGGAACTCCTCTTTGGGCAACCTCTTCCAGTGACTCATCATCCTTACAGTAAAGTATTTCTTCCTAATATCTAATCTAAACCTCCTTCAGCTTAAAGTCATTCCCCTTTGTCCTATACGTCCTTGTGAAAAGCCCCTCTTCTATCTTTCTTGTAAGCCCCCCTTACCATATTTGCAGTTGCTGTAAGGTTTTCCCAGAGCCTTTTCTTCTCCAGGCTGAACAGTCCCAATCCTTTCCACATATCTTCATAATAGTGCTCCAGCCCTGTGATCAACTTCATGGCTCTCCTCTGGACTCATTCCAACAGGTCAACATTGTTCTTGTGTTGGAAAAGATGGCTATCGACAAATTTCATAGAACTCTAAAACCCATGGTCCTTTAATTTGAGACCTCAGAAGAAAATTTATTAGGAATCATGAAAAGCTTTTTCTTTTAAGACATCACTTAAACTGAAATAATATGGGACATAATAATAGTAACATAGTGACAGCACATGTAACTTAGCTTTTTATTAAAACATGCTTTTGAAGTCATAGTTAAGAAAGCTAGAAAATAAGGTATTTGAATAAGAGATAGATATTGTCCTGGTTTCAGCTAGGGTAGAGTTAATTTCTTCTCAGTAGCTGTTACAGTGCTGTGTTTTGGATTCAAAATGAGAATGGTGTTGATGATATTCTGATGTTTTTGTTTTTTCCCAAGCAGTTTATATCTTAAGGAGCTTTTTTTTCCCTTTGTCTCATGCTCTGCCATTGAGGAGGTTCGCAAAAGAAGCTGTGAGGGAGCACAGACAAGACAGTTAACCTGAACTGTTCCACACCATAGAACATCATGCCCAGTATATAAACCGGGGAGAGTTACCCAGAAGGGCGAATGATCTGGGTTCAGGAAGGAGTGTCTGGCATCAGTCAGCGGGTGGTGATTAATTGCATTATGCATCAATTGTTTTTTCCTTTTTTATTATCATTATTATTATTATTTACCATTATTATTGTATTTTACTCTGTTTTCGTTTACTGAACTTTTCTTTTCTTGATGTACAAGTTTTACTTTGATTCTCTTCCCCATTCCACCAGGGTGGGGAGGGGAAGAGGGGGGTGAACGAGTGGCTACATGATGTTTCCATCTCCAGATGGGCTTAAAAGCATGACAATCTGAAAAATTTTTTCAGAAGATTGTGCAGATATATCTATCTCTTCTTGTGCAAATATACCTATCCATTCAGCATTTATTTTGAGTGCAATGATTCTTCATTTTATAACATAATATATAATATAGTTAGTTCACTCCTGACTAATTCATTTATTCTTGTGCTGGTCAACATCTGATAACACTAACTTAGTGTTATCTCCATTGCTAGACCTTCAATAAAAAGGACATCAATATTCATCAGATTTTGGTTTGGCTTCTTTGTTTTCTTTTAAATAAAAAAAAGGAATAACACAATGTTTATCAGTCCAGCATAAGAATAAAAACATATAAGTAAATTTTATTTGCATTGCCATAAAAAAGATTTTAAATGTGAAGTACCATGGTGAATGTCAGAACACAAATCATTACAGCTGTGAGCAATGTTGTTCTCCGCTTCTGTGGACTATATCACCTTGAATGTACGCCAGTTTATTAACACTACATTTTTAAAAGTCATTTAACAGTCTTTAAAGAAGTAGGCACTACATATTATCCTCTTTTAATACCATTTCTTTGCTGGATACAGCTGGACACTAAATTATTGTTCAACAACTGGGTGAATAGAACAGAAATACCTTTACAACAATTTTTTTCCTCTCAATCTCTTGCTGGAGAGGCATAATGTATCTTGAAGTACCTACTACATTTTTGGTAGAAAATCACGAGAATCAGAACAAAAACATGACCCTCCCGGATTTAGGAAGAAAAAAAAAAAGGAAAGTTTTAGTACAAAACAAGTAGGCCAGATCCAAAGACCTCTAAATTTGAAATTAACTATACAGGATGTTGGTTTTATGCAACTATGAGCAGAACAGAAAAGCTGGAATAAAAATATTTTCCTTCATGAATAGAAAGTACCAAAATATGCATAGCTCACAGTACTGTGGGAATGTCAGATGCATTTTAGTAATTTCTTAACATATTCAGCAGAACCACTCATTTAAGGAACTTTCCAAAGTGGCTTCACAAACCCTGTGTTCTCAAACTCTTATTCATAACAGTTGCTGAATAGTTTCTAGAGAGATTATTAATCAGGCATTATTCCAAGGTTGTAGTTATGGCCTGCAAAAAAAATATACTCTGTAGACCAATCAGAGTAGAGTTTATTTGCATTTGTGTGTTGGTTACCTGTTTCCACACATTCTGTATAAAGGAGTCCTATGACATAGATTTCACATTTTCCCTCCAAGTGGAAATCCACTCTCAGTGGTTTTAGGTCAGGAAAGCTAGCAATATTTTGAGTACAAAAATAGCAGCTCTATAAAACTGCACAAAATAGAACCTTCCCCATGAAAATATCTACAGCAAATTTAATTCTAATCTGTGCAGATTCATAAGAGATTTCAAAGGACAGTACACAGAAAGTTAAGACAGTAATAAAAGTGCACTCAAGTATATACTCAAGGTCTGTCAGTCCCATTACAATTATGAGTTAAAGTGTCATCTTTATGTACTCTGCCTCTGGTAGAAAATATAACATGGTATATGCCCGGTTCAATGTAATATAACATTACTCCTTTTCTAACTAAATCATGTTTGAGCTTTTTTACATACAGAGACACTCCAGCAGGGGCTATGTATGCATTGTTATTTAATGTACCACTAATAGGAAAAATCACATTACTTCATTAACACACCTCATCCAAGGTTTTTCAAGGCATGGATTAGCAGAGTGGCATGGAAAACATGATAAGGATTTGGTCCTGAGACAAGCTAGGAGAGAAATTGGAGTGAAAAAGAAAAGAGATAAAACTATTATTTCCTTTTTTATTATTATTATCTAATGAATACATTATTATATATTTATTATATGATATGTTATATATTTTATATAATAATATATTATATATTAAATATAAATTATATAATAATATATATTATTTTTTATTCTTCTTTTTTTATATTACTTGAACAAAACTGAAATATCTAATGGGAATATATGGATTGCCAAAACATTTTTGGTAGACATATTTCCTACTGTTGCAGTTTCAGCTTGTATAACGTTAATTCATTTTGATCTTGACCATGGTGTTTTTTCAAAACATTTTGAAACTCAAAAATTCACTTTCAGACCTAAAATTCTGACATTTTTCTCTCAATTTATTGAAAGAAGTTTTGAACCAGTAGGCTTGTCCTACAGACTAGAAATTGAAATTCTAGATTTTGGTCAGTTTTGTTGCTATCAGCATTATCATTATTATTTGCTCTGCAGTAAAATCTGAAACTCAGTATAATCTGAGACATCTAATAAACTCAACACTAAAAGGTACAAGTAAAAAATATGAATCTGCTGCCACTAAATATTTAATATCATAACATAAATATGACCCTTTAAAATATATTTTCTCTAATTATATGTACATATCTTGCCAGTAATCATTTCTCTAGTTTTTTACTGTGACACTTCCACAAGTATAGAATCATAGAATCATTAAAGCTGGAAAACACTTCCGAGATTATTGAGTCCAACCTTTGACTAAACACTACCATATCAGTAAAGCACAGCACTAAGTGCCACATCCAGTCGTTTCTTGAACACTTCCAGAAGTGGTGACTCCAACACCCATTCCATTACTTAACCTCCCTGTCAGTGAAGAAATTCATCCTAATCTCCAGCCTGAACCTCCCCTGGTGCCACTTGAAGCCATTTCCTTTTGTCCTGTCTCTAGTTGCCTGGGAGAAGAGGCCAACCCCCATCTTGCTACAGCCTCCTTTCAGGTAGTTTATGAGAGAGTTAAGGTTGCTCCTGAGCCTCCTTTTCTCCAGGCTAAACAACCCTGGCTCCCTCAGTTGTTCCTCATAAGACTTGTGCTCCAGACCCTTCACATCTTCATTGCTCTTCTCTGGACACATTCCAGCACCTCAACGTCTTTCTTGCAGTGAGGGGCCCAGAACTGGACACAGTACTCAAGGTGCAGCCTCAACAGTGCTGAGTGGAGGGGGTCAAGTAAAGCAGATTTTTAGTTTTGCTCTGCATGGGATATCATTCTTCAGACAATACTTTGGGTTCTACTGAAAGTTAAATTTCAGTGCAATGGCATGGCAGTTTTAACAAAGAACAGTTCATACGACTGTGCCCAAACCAGAAAAAAAAAAAAAAACTCTAGAGCTAGTTCTTCACAAGGATATTTGACCTCCCACCTGCCATCCAGTTTTAAACAACATACATATACAGTCTTGGAAAAACTTGAAACTCAACAGAGTTCAGCAGCAGAGATGGATGAACTACTGTAGAGCCTTAGTACTCTTCTGGGATTCAAAAGGTAACATTTTCTGGGACATTTAAGAGCCACTAATGTGTGCTTTAAGACTAACAAGGACTTCCCTAAAGATTTGTAGAGCAAGTGCAGTTAACCATGTGGAAAATCACTAAAGTGCTTTGACTTCTATAATTCCCATTGTTTCCATGCTAAGTGCAGTGTCAAGTCCTGTGGGAGAAGACCTGCTCCCTTCACCTTGAGCTGTCACTGCATGCTTTATGTCACCAAGCAGATTTCCTTATACAAGACCCCAAGAAGTTTAAAGCTGAATCCAAAGTGACAGAACAGCTGAGGAATTAAATCTTCTAAATTAGTGAACATTTGCCTATATCTGATTTATACAAATCCACTTCAGTCCTTCTCATCTCTGAGAGATGAGGCACATTTGCAAGTTCATTCGGTTTCGGTGCGGAAATATGTGAATATCAATGCATCAGTTAAGCCAAGAAAAGGCACAGTTTGTGACTAACCAGATAAAAAACCCAAAGTGGTAAATATCAGCAGTCCCAGACTACCAGATGATAAAACATAATGATAATCTAACATCTTCAATCAGTAAACCTGATCCTCGTATATCTGCCGAAAATCACGACTACCTTCCATGACCCTCCACACTCACATTAATAGATAACAGATAATAAAAAAGTAGGTCAATGGATTAAAATAAAAAACTGAAATTATAAATGTTAAAAAGTCTACACTTAGCAAAACCTAACTCTGAACTACAAAGCTGAAATCTTTATTTGGACATATTTCTGTGAGCTATTGAGTTCTGTCATTTGATTCCAGATAAGAAGACACAGAAAAGAAATTGTCAAGTCATAGATTTTTCTGGGATGTTTGATGAGATTTAAAAAAAATAAAATCTAACAGAAGTTACTTTCCGATATTTTTTTATCTGAACCCTTTACTCAGTTGTTCTTACTATATCTAATAATACACCAGAATGAATAGATGAAATCCAGTACATTAGAAAGAACTCCTGTAACCTTTATTATATGTTTATGAGTTAATAAACTATTTCAGAGAGGAGGAAAATATAATATGGTTAAATATTTAAGAGTCCCCTCTCAACTGTCAGATGAAATGAAGTACTCAGTGACTGAACATCTGCAATAACACTTTTGCTACTGAAATATGTTGCAAAAGTGTTCCCTAAAATCAAAGAAATAATTCTGTGGACAATATTAGTACAGAAAGGTAAAAGACCTCAGCTTTTTAATAAGACATCTTAGGTGCACAAAGGTGGCATATGCATGCCCACACACATAGGTTTTCCAAACTGATAGTACCGTCTAATTATATCTATTACCTCATGGGGATATATCCGGCTTGAAAACTGTCTGTCCCCCAGGTCCTCCCACAGGCACGCTTCCCAGAATTGAGTTGGTGGTCTCAAGACCCCGTATCTTTCTCACGCAAAAGTCTTCATCAACTCTCTCTGTCCTACGTGGACCATTTTCAAGGGTATGTTGTAAGGTGTGGAACTTTCAAACACTGTGTTTAAGTTTTTTCATGTTGGTCAAATCCTATTTATAAGTGCATGTGATGAAAATACTGTGCTATGTATGGTTTCCTAGGCAAAAAAAAAAGGAATTACAACTTTTTCAGTATCAGGTGGGCCCACTCTGTTGATTTCTGAAGACCAAAACCAAATCCAAAACCAGTGTTCTTTATGAGTTTCCTGTGTATTTCAACAATGTTCATGAAGCCAACTGTTTCTAAAAGGGATGACATTAAATATTTAAGTTATTTATCCCTGATATTTCCAATCAGTATGAGTCAATTTACAATACATTAATATCCATTCTAACACTGCAACTGAAATTTCAGATTATTATGTGAAAAGCTCATATTACATTTGTTCCCAGATTCATTTACTGTCAAAAGAAAAATGTCTTCAGAGAAAAAAAGCTGATAATTTTAATCTTAATTTATGGGGAAACAAAAGTAAAATCAAAGTCTGCTTTAAAATCCTAAGACTTTAAGATAATATTGTCACTTTTAATGCTTTGAATTTATATTTGCCAGAGCAGTTGTCAAGTTTAGTGTTTGCTGAAGCCCACACGTGCTTTTCTACATTTTAGTTCTGCACAAATGTGTACCTGTCAATTTTCTAAGACATTTCTGCTATTCTATTGCTACTTATACAATGTTATTGGAAAAACAATATAGGAAAGTGATGAGATTGCAGTGGTGCATTAAACAGGCTGTCACTGGTAAGTGGCATTGAAATTATGCACAGGATGAACTTTTAAGGATTATTCTGGGTGGTTTTCTTTCCGATATGAAGTATATGGCAGGTACGGAAAAGCATCCAGTCTAAGAACAAAGAGCCAGAGCCCTTTCAATATCCATGCATGTTTGTTTTCAAGTCTGCTTTAGTTCTCAAACTTCCAACAATAGTTTCACCAAGATGGGTTATCACACGTATGGTAGATCAGTAATTTGTGTGGTCAGCAAGTTTTTTCAGTAAGACTGCTCCTGAATATAAATATATAAACACTAGCACTTCTACAAACTCTGTGTTCACCAAATATACCTTTGTGGTTTTTGTTTGGTTGGTTTTTGTTTGGTTTGGTTTTTTTGTTTTTTGTTGTTTTGTTTTGTGGGTTTTTTGTAGTTTTGTTATTTTATTTTTTCTATTCCACAGATATAGCATTTCCACATAATTTATTATTGCATATGTGAACTTCTCTGACTGACTTTTGATCAAAGCTTTCTTAGCTATTGATAGGTTATCTGACTGAAAGGCAACCACATTAAACTCACAGAGCCTGGTGAGAGTCAGTGAAACAGAGCAAGCAGAACCAGATACTCAAAGATGGTCATCAAAGGAGATCAATTGTCCCTAGTGTAAAACCAACCAAGATGCATCAATGAGATAAACTGCAGTCAGAAGGCCACACAAACCAAAGAGAGATTATTGCCTAAATGTATATAGGATTTATTATGAGATTCAGGAGGAAGAGAATTTTAGGATTGTATAAAACACAGGGTATTTAGGGAAGGGATAATGGTAGAGTGGAGGGGGATGATCAAGGTGGATCAGGGAGGAACATGTGTCAGAAAAAAGAAGTAAAAGGGAATAAAAAGGGCCAGTGGTGTGTAAGCAGGTTGCTAGTCAGCATGTTTCTCTGACTGACCCCTGATCCTAATCACCTCAATTTGTTCTTTCTACTTTTTTAACTCTATTACTGATGAATTTCCATATGACTTCCCTCTCTGCTTCACGTAAGTATGTGTTTAATGATCCGTTAGAGAAACTAGGGCTAGTTTGGGGTCTTGCAGCTGAAACTGTGGCTGGAAGGTTCTCACAGTTTCATGCCTAGCACTTGCATCTGAATCACATCTCCTTCTATCTTTTCTTTATTTCTTGTCCTAGCACATTTAGTTTTACAGTGGAGAGGATCAAGCCTGCTACCCAACAAAGTAGATCATAATAATTTAAATGTGTGATAAGTAACAGACACTTAACTTGCCAATCAATGTGCAACACAATTAATATGTTTCAGCTAGTGCCAGAAGCGGGATCAACCAGTAAGAAATTTGATCAGGTTCCAAAGAGAACTGCACAGTACTGTTGGAAAATCATGGAAAGTGATGACCATCATCTTTGCCACCATCTCCTGAAATACCGTAGAAAACCACTCCCAGAGGAAAGCACATCTAAGACTGCTCTCTAATCACTGGAAGAATTTTCCTTTTCCCTCTTTCTTGCTGTCTTTGTTTCTCTCTGATAGAATAATTTTTTTTTCTTCTTCCACGAACATGAATTTCTCTGTTAGAATTCATGCATGCCATGAGCTACACAAATTCTTCTACTAAATCTTCATGAATATGAACTTGTCTCAACATCCCTTGTGCAACAAGTGGTCTACATGCCATCTGTTAGAGTGGGACAATTATCATGAAGCACATGAAGGTCTGTGGACCTGCAACTGGAGGAAACCAAGGACTAGGGAAATACAGAAAATACCAGCGTTCTTATTGTGTGTATATTACACTTATTTCATTTATTCCTGATCTTGACCAGCAGGAGATTAAGAGCAGGACTGGGACATCTGTGTTGTGCAATTTATGTCAATGCTGTTTGTGCTCATGCGGGACAGGCACTGATCTCCATCTGGGTGCATTTTTGTGGTTGTCTGTAAGTACTGTGTGTGTATGAGTGTGTATATTTGTGTGTGTGAGTACATGTGCACAAATGTATATGTCAGTGTGCATTATGGAGAGTAGCTTCCCACATTGTTACTGGGTGGATCTGGGGACACAGAACTGAAGCAGTTTTCCTCCTGTGAGACTGAGGAGGCATGACACTCTAAGAGTCCACCAAAATGAGGGCAGGTTGGGGAGGAAATATTTCTTGTGCCCCAAAGTCCACTAGATCTAGCAACTTTTAACAGAATTTATTTTGTTAAAAGTCATTGTCATCATCATCCAGTACAAATTTTCTTAACCTGTAAAATCCACATTCAGGAGCCAAACCAAATTATTAAATAAACTTCCTTTACATAGGACAGATTAACAAAATCATTGCATTAGTAAATGAAGCAAAACACAAATGATACAGACTTCTCCTGGCACTAAAGGTATGACTGAAATGAATTTTGCATGCTCCACTCAGTTACTCAGCTTCTAACCATGCATAGCTAAAACAATTTTTGTTCAATTTCAACTTTCTGTGACATTTGGTTCTCTTAATTTGAGTAAATGGGCAAGAATACTGTAAACATATGCTTTGTACACTTCCCAAGACAACAGTTTTCAATTTTTCTTGCTTGGAAAGACTGTCAATTCAAATGGGAATTTTTGGGTGCTATATAGCTGAGCTAGAATTAGTGAGGCTCCAGTGGTTTAGTCTGAAAAGGTGGTTCAGGAGAGCTGCATACCTGCACAGAGTGTTCAGTTTGGACCAATGCAACACAAGCTCCATCATGAAACAGTAAAATATTGATCTGGTAGCATTCCTTGAAGGAAAACCTAACTGGAAGAAAACTTATTTAAAGGTCATAAAGCAACGAAATCCAACAGTATTTTGAATAAAAATGGCTTTGAACAGCATGTTTTCCCTTCATATGATATGACTTTAGTACAAGAAAAAGCATTGTGCAACCTCTCACAGGCCTCATATTGTTACAGTTAAAGGCTTCCATGCTCGCTCTCCATGTTTTTTGGAGAAAGGAAAAGGTTTTTATGCTTTTAACTATGTAATTATAACAGACAACTAAGTTATACATTTTTCAATCTTCAAGCTAGCAGAAGATTAATTATATTTTATAAGTACATATCAATATATCTGATATTTAAATTTCTTCAGCTCCTGAAATAATCAAGTGACAATGAATCAAAGAAAGCAGACAGAGAGAACGATTATGGTTGTAGAACATTAGTTTCATGTGTAATAATAATAACAATAATAATAACAATAATAAAATTCTCCCTCTAGCCATAGTTTCTACACAAGTTAAGCTGATTCCAATCATCCTTTAAAAAGCAATTAGAAGCCTGAAACCATATTTTATAAGTGCTAGTGCTAAGTTGCTCAGAGCCTGGAAAATATATCAAAACTGGCAGGCTACACATTTATCTCAGTTTCTATGCCCAATATTTTTGAAGCCAAGCTTCTTCTCAGTGATTACAAGGCTCCTTTGCCAGACTTACACAGCTATAAGAAAAAAATTTCAAATTTAGTTTTGAGTAAAATAAAATTTAATTTCTTACATTAATTTCCTGTCTGAAAATTCATAATTTTTTCTTGTGAGATGTGTGGTATTTATCAGTCCTTGACCAGATAAGGAATATAGCAAGATCAGTATAATTAATATTTGTCAATAAGTAACTGAAACAAGGAAAGCTGTTACTTGGAAGAAAATGTACCCAATCCTTTTGAAGAATCAAGGCATTCATCTGAGACAAAAGCTTGGTTCTATTGCTGCTTCAAAAGTATCCTAGCATAGCACGAACAGTAAATGAGCTATCCAAGACTGACACAATAGATGATGTCAGGAACTAGTGAATATTTGACAATGTCTGTCTATAAGCTCTTTGTAGCTAAATTTTAGTATAAATGGAGGTATCTGTGCCTCAGTGACTATAAATACACAGGAATTTTATCCTCTTTAAAAATTAAAAAAAGTTTCTTAGTGCAACAAGTATCCGTCCATCAGAGTCTCCAGCTCACTTAGAATAGGAAATGGAAGGACCATGTGTTGACATTACAGAATATTGGTCTTTACATTAGTGAGTTTTACTTTAATCAAAAGGAAAATTGATACTTTTTTTTTCTTACATCACTATTGGGTAGTTTAACACATTTCCTTTTTGAACAAGTTTTCAGACGAAACATGCTTGTTGCAGTGTACTGCCAAACAGGCTGCACGGCTACTTCTGTTTGACTGCAGTTCTTACTGTTCTGTCCAGTGTCATTTTGCACCAGAGCTGTGGCTAGCAATTGTTTCTCCTCTATATTTTAACAGACTGGAAATAGCAGGACAACCCATACAGTGTTGTACACGTGACTAGTTTAGCACTTGAATGCTGTCTAAAAATACTTAACATTTATGTATCCCTGTAGTGCTTCGGAATGCTTTACTAATATAATTTAACTGTTTTTGCACTCTCTTTAAAAAATATATATCAGAAGTAAACAATGTTTGAGCCATTTAAATAAAGAAAAGAAATATTCTCCTTTTGTCTAATTAAGTATATATGATGTTTTCAAAATTGCTTTAGGACCTAATGGTAGGCATTTATGTAAAGTGGTTTTAATAAGGAAATCTTAGCAGAAAAAGAAACAGTCCCTAGATCTCAGATGAACTGGAGATTTTTAACTGTATAACTCTTCAAGCAAAAGCTGAAGCTTCCCACTCCCAGAACCTAAGCTAGATGTGAAGACCGTAAAACATCAGAAATCTTCAACAATGTTTGTTATAAATTTCTCTAGGAAATCAGTTTAAATTTTGAGCACTAGAAGAAGACTTTATATTCTCTTTAGATAAGAAAGGCTCACTATTAAAAAGGAAAAAAGCTATTCTAAAATAAAAAAAAAAGGAAAAATTATTAGTGGTAGTCAATATTTATATTTTCAAAGCAAACAACTGAGTGGAAAAGAGATGTGAATGTACTATTAGTGGCTTTGTTTTGATGAAATAAAAGAAAAAATTGGTTCACAGTCAAACTGTGCTGAAGCTAATTAATACAGAAATGTCTACTAAAAAAGGATTTTACAGTAAAACTGCCAATTGGATTATGATGATTCAGGGTAATTTGACTGAAAAGGAAAAAAATTGTATTAGAATATCTGTCTCCAACTTTATAGGCAAGGATAGAGCTTGCAAGTATTTAGTTCTGTGTATTATCATACTCTTCCCTCCTGCTCAGAGGACTCCCGGAACATCTTTCCATAGAACACTTAACTACTGCTTTCATGATGGTATAAACCAAATCTTTTCAATATTTATTCTGTTGTTAGTTCTCTCTCTTATAGGTAGTAGAAAAAAAATAATTTTGGCTCTCTAATTATTCGTGGTAATGCTGAATTAATAACTAAATTTTAAAGTAGTAGACAATTTGTGATTCCTTTTGATGAAATGTTTCAATGCTCAACACATATGAAGATCACGACATCTAAATAATAGAAAAGTGGATGTCTGGGAACCATAGGACTGGTGAATTCCCTTCCCTTGGCTTCTTTGGTGAGGCTGATAGGAAAGGTACAAATTAGCCCCTTTCCAATGTTTATAGAATAGCCACAACAGTTAAACTGACAGCCTTATATGCCCTCATGAGTTGGGAATCTCATGTTACCAGTTATAGATCAGAAACCTGTGACTGTTTAATGAGCACAGGAATACCTTATCCATATTTCCCAAGGTGTAATTTGAAGTTCTGGGGCAGTAGGGCAGTGCTTGCTGGAAAGTGCATGCTTTCCACTCCTTACATGTTTTGCAGCAATGGCCAATGTACTGTGGACAAGATGAATAGTACAATATGAGCAAGGATATGTTGGTATTTGCAAGTGTATCAAGTGTTTTTGCACACTGACAGAATGATCACGAATGCTTGTACAGATAATAGGAAACTGCTAGTGACATTTTATTTAAGTGGGCATTGACAGTGATATGTGCACTAGTCAGAAGAATTTCACTACCAAGGCAGATATTCTGGCTGTTTCCAGTACTGGTTTATTCCTGTCTTGAACAGCGTTCTTGGATGAAACATGCCTTAACCAGAGCTTCCTTGAAAAACTAAATATCTAAATCCAACTGATTTTGTGGTTTAAAAGCACTTCCAATATGAATTTCATCCTAGAAAAGATCCCCAAACTAAAAGAAACAAAGTCAAAACACAAAATATTCAAGTTATATCTTTTTTTTTCTTTTCACAAGCATCTGTCTTTATAAGAACTCTATGCTGCATAAAATTTTACTGTTAGTTTATTTTCTGGCTTTATTCACCTGCCTCAGACTGCTGAAACTAAGACTGTATGTTGGAATTTGTTGTCCTGCTATTTCGGATTATTGATTGCTTGTCTAATATGTGAATACTGAAGCAAAAAATCCTACCTGAATCCTTCTGTCCTTTTTGTTACTGCTTTCTTTTCTGTCCATCTAGGGACTTATCCTGGGATTCTCTCTGTGAAGGATTTTTTAGGAGACTTTACTGTCATTTGTTTCAGCTGCAAGGAAATACTTTCATCACATGGGAGAGGAAAACACTTGTGAAAGGTGTTGCAGAGGTGTTTGTATTTCAATGATTTAGCTGCTGTCTTCTCTGGAAGGTAAAAGCCAAAACTTAAAGCAGAAGTTATGATTTGACCTACATTATATTCTGACAAAATAACGTTGTCTTAAAGCTACTCCAGACTGCAGTCATAAATATTTATGAAATGGTGGTAGACAGGATTTTGCCACTCCACAAAACAGGGATTGGTTAATTTAAAAAAAAAAATCCTGTAAAACATGAAATATACACATGAAAACGAATCTTACATGTGTCAATGTGCATCCATGTATGTATATTATATTTCATGTTATTAAAGATATTTTGAGATATCTTACTTGGAAAATTTTAGTATGGAAAATATCAGGACTGGTGCATGTTGTATAGAAATGCCATAAAGCCTGAACTAGGGGGGTTAAAAATGTGAAAGAGATGTGGTTTATTCTGAGCAATGTAGGAAAATAACATTCCTTATTTGATACCTAGAGTATACCATAAATTGATGTTTGCACATTAAACTGAACTGAGAAGGGAAAAATAAAGGGATATGCCAAATAAGAGTTCCACACCCTTAAACCAAACCACTGACTAGATCTGTCTCAAACTTCCAAGTAAGCTGTGCTCTGTTTGGATTGCACTCTGTAGCAACATCTCCCATGTAGTAAGAGGAAAAATTTGATTCTCTACCCCAGGAACCAAAACACCTTGATTCAGTTCATTGCTGATAATTCATCTCTAAGATTGGAACATGACAGTACTGTCCAGGTAGGAAAGTAAAATGGGGGGAAAAAAGTGTAGAAGAAATGGAGAAGAAAGAGTACTTGAAAGACATGAAACACAAGTAATTCTTCTAAATGAAGACACGAGTACATGAGGAAAACTATTCTGTAGTTTTTAAATGTACTTCAATCTTATATAGTGTAGGTACATGTATCTACATGCCAAGAGCTAGTGAGAATGGAAGAGCCAAACTCTCATAGCTGCTTGACCAATAAGACATTTCTTTTAATGGCAAAGCATAGCCCAAGGAAAGAGGTACAGTAACACACTGAAAGTAGGGTACAGATAACCCTTAAATCCATATTTCTTCAGCATCTGCCTTTGCTTGACCTGCTTGAAAATTATGCAGTAGGTTCACAAAAACTGGCAGATTTTAATTCATTGAAAAAATAATATCTGTAGCACTTGACATCATTTACACTCATGGTCACAATTCACATCTGTATAGATTAATAACAAGTTTTCATTCTTTACTAGCAGGCAAATGCACTTTCAAGACCAGAGCAATAAAATATACTAAAAGAATTTCCCACCTAATACATATGAATGAGCACTTAGATCTTCAGCTTGCAGGCATTTTGAAAATATTATTTCTTATGAAATGAGATGTAGCATTGGGGGTGATTTTGTTGCTAACAAGTCTTTCAAATACCTAAATCCTGGAAACCATTGTGCGGAAATAAATTGTTTTAACTTCTTGCAGAAAGTTTTGTATTTCTGGGCGTAGTTCAAAAATAACATCCGTTTAACATCTCAAGTCTTGATCAGTTCTATATTAGGAGAAACATAGTAACAAGATCTTGGGATACGGCAAGTGGTGTGACTAAGCTTGAAAGATGTAGAAAGCATCACTTGGCATCCCAGTATTTGTGAATTAAGCCCAGGTGTTACGTGTACATTGCTTCAAAACTTGAAAGGCAACTAATAAAAGACCTTTATTTGATTTCTCATTACTAAGAGTGGGACTTATTAATTCAGCTGAAGTTTGAAATATTTTATATCCGATTGCTATATTCTAATTCTAAATGAAACTTGTTTAGACTATGAATTTTGAGTCCTGAGTATTAGAAATTACACTTCAAAAGAATTTCAGACATAGCTGATGTTTCATGTGTCCATAACTCATTTTGCTGCTTAAATGGCAACAAACACCAATCTCGTAAATTGCAATTATGATTTCTGCTCCCTATAATTTGAGATTGCATAATCACCAGCATCTGAAATTCTGTCCCATTATCAACAACTCAATGTTTCTACTTAATAAAAGCAACAGATCTTAAAGAATTTAATATTGTAGATTTGATTATCACAGATGTAAAAAAAAAAAAAATTAAAAAATTTTAAAATGGTGTAAGACAGAATAAACCTCCAGAAAATCCACTCGATGGCTGAATATTTAATTGAGGAGATGGCTCTTCTAGAGAGTCTGAAATGACAAAAAAAACTGGAGTTTTATGGAAATTAACTCAACAATCATTCCAAATATCATCTGTGTCATGATAGAAGGTGTAAAATCTGGACTGTATGAAGGCTGCAAATGAAACAGCCAGGAAGGGAAGAATTGATGGTGTTGAAAAGAGGTGAAATGAAGTGGTACATGAGATACGTATATTCATTGGAATGGACCCCCAAAGTACACTGGCCATTTATCAAGACATGCACAATTCCTATTTGAAATATAGGAGAGCTATCTATGACAGAGCAATGACAGCTGCGTCAATGACTTACTTGAGAATTTTTCAAATTTAAGATGACAGTTCTGGCAAATACTCTGCTTTCTATCACCTTCAGACAGGGTTAGCATTGTGAGAATCATGTTTATAATGGGTACGGGAGGAAGAATATCACCTCTCCATAGATACAGTCAGCCTGTCCTGGTTTTGACTGCGATAGAATTAATCTTCTTCCTAGTAGCTGGTGCAGTGCTGTGTTTTAGTTTTAGTATGAGAATAATTTTGATAAAAAACTTATGTTTTAGTGGTTACTGTGCAGTGCTTATCCTACATCAAGGACTTTTCAGTTTCCCAAGCTCTGCTAGTGAGCAGGTGCACAAGAAGCCAGGAGGGAGCACAGCCAGGACAACTGACTCAAACTTTCCAAAGGGACATTTCATACCATAGAAGATCATGCTCAGTATATAAACTGAGAGACTTGGCCAGGATTGTCTAATCACTGCAGGAGGAGGATGGGCTGGGCATCAGTCAGTGGGTGGCAAGCAATGATATTGTGCTTCACCTCTCTTTCTTGGGGTTTATTCCTCTCTCTTTTTTTTCTCTTATTACTTTTTAAACATTATTTCAGTTATTGAACTGTTCATATCTCAACCCAAGTGTTTTACCTTTTTTCTTCCGACTCCCTTCCCCTTTCCACCAGGGGAAGGAGTAAGCAAGTGGCTGTGTAGTACTTAGTTGCTGGCTGGGGTTAAACCATGACACGGCTATAACTTGGTTTCTCACTGGACTGCAGTTGTTAGAGCTTGAATAATGGCATATATTACTGCTGGTAAGTGTCTCTCCATAGGTCCATAAGATGGTTGCCATAAATATTGAGGCCTGACCTGCAGTATTGCATCCAGCTCTGGGATCCAGATACATGAAAGACATGGACCCATTGGCTCAAGTCCAGAGCAGGGCCACAGAAATGATCAGAGGGCTGGACCACCTCTCCTATGAAAACAGAATCAGAGAGTTGGGTTTGTTCAGCCTGGAGAAGTCTCCAGGGAGATTCATTGCAGCCTTTCTCTATATAAAAGGGATTCATAAGACTTCTAAGAGAGACTTTTTACCAAGGCCTGCAGTGACAAGGGGTAGTAACTTTAAACTAATGTTTAGATTCAGACTATATATAAGGAAGACATTTTTTTATTATGAGAGTGGTGAAACACTGGTACAGGTTGCCTACAGAGGTGGTAGATGCCCCATTCCTGGGAACATTTAAGGTCAAGCTGGACAGGGCTCTGAGCAACCTGGTCTAGTTGAAGATGTTCCTGCTCGTTGCAGGAAGGTTGGACTATATGACCGTTAAATGTCCCTTCCAATACAAACTATTCTATGATTCTTTGATTTAGTCTGTAATTTAAGAGTTAATATTAAATAAAAGTCAAAAGAAATGAAGCCAGTAACACCCCACACTGCCAGTGCAGGCCCAGGTTTCCTCTACCATTTTTTACTTCTCAAAGAGGAATCTTAGAGACTGGTTTATACAGGATTGATGGCATGCATGGGACAGACATCTGTGACAGGCAGCAAGGTAATAATTCAGTAATCTTTGTGAGTAGATAGCAGGAAGAGATTAGTTTGCACTAACAGATAAGTATATTCCAAGAGAGTAAAAAACAAATAAAAAATGAGGGAAATTATGATCAATTAACTGAAAAATGAACAATATCATTACTAAAAGAAAATATTTTATTGAACTGAATTCTAGCTACAAGGCTGTGTTAATGGTCTGTGCGTTGGGGCTAAACAAAATATGACTACCTTATCATTTTTTCATTCCATAGATAAACATTTCTGACATTTGCAGGCCAAGTTTTTTAGACAGGAACTTCCAACTCCACCTTTCTTTGCTTGAGGATAATGAGTACAAAGTGACATTTTAGAAAAAAGGAAATATCTGAAAAATTTACACTTATCTACTAATATGTTTATTAACTGTGCAGTAATTTTTTTATAGTCAAAATTAGTTGTTAAATAGTGATAATTCGCTTTATGTTAATTTTAAGTATTAAAATGTTGTTACACTATTTGCATTTTTGATCTCATAATGATTTTATTATTTGTATCTGGATACTCATAAAATCTTTGCTTCATCCACAATTGAACTCAAAGACTAAATTTTAAGGAGGTGAATGGGTAATATTCCTATCTCAAAGGTTATATCCTTGAATTGAAGGCAAGCACACTTTTGAAGGTCATATAAAAAAATATTGCATAGCTGACAATTTACAGTGAGATCTGAATTTGAATTCAGTGTTTTAAACTTAAGAACATCTTCCTCTTAAGGGCTAGAACAGTTCAAAAATTGTTGATAGAACCATTAATACACGTTAAATATCCACATTTTCCCAGTGTATGGAAAAGATCATACTAGCTCAAAATTGTTTTCTGATTAGATCGCAGAGAAGTTTGAAAACAAATGTAAGTAAATGAAAAACAGATTAAGCAACACTTGAGATATATTCCGATTCACCTAATTTAGGCTGTCTTGCCTGATAGTCACCCAGGCTGCTTTTATAGTCAATGGATAGAAAACCAGAAACGGACCTCAAAAGGGAAATTCAGTCAAGCTTAAAATATGGGTTAGGATTATCTTGAATTAACTCAAAGACAGACCAGAGTAATTACTAGAAAGGTACTTGCTATGCTTAGTTTAGAACAGAAACATATTTGAAGATTTCCTTCATAAATACACTTTTAGAGGATTTCTGATGAGAATCCACTACTACTCTGTCCAATTGTACTTTAGTTTTCATTACAAATAATTGATTTGGAATACACTACTAAGTATATTTGCCCTCTCTCTACGCTTCGTAATTCTCACTTTGTTTTTCTCCCAAAGAAGGATATATAAAATTTCTTCTTTTTTTCTCCCTTTTTATCAAAATCTGAAAAAGAATACCTTTATTTCTCTAAGGTTTCTGTCCTTAAGTTAAAATAAAATTTTGTGTTTTGTAAAAAAAAAGTGAAATTATTTAAATGTGTTTTCTGAGATTTATTGTTAATATAGAAAGAAGATCTGTAATTTCTAACACTGTCAGAACTGTCATAGACTTGATGTTAAAAACACTGAGCAATGTTTTCTATCCACAGAATATGGAAAGAGGCTGTTATATTCAGTAAACCTCTCAAATTCCATTTCAATCAACTCTTTTTCCAATTTCTGTTTCTATGAGAACAATTTTCTATGCATTCTTAGCTCCAAAAATAATTATTGGACTCTTGAAATCTGCAATTCAAATTATTTTTTTAAAATTAAAGCAAGTTAAAGCATTCTGATTGGGTATTTTCAATTTCTTATTATGACACTGAACCACAAAGCCAATAACACAATAAGCTAGGTAATGAATTTGAGATTATTTTCTAGTCTTTCCCCAAAGAGGTTGCTGGATCCATTCAATGTAGCAGCATAAAATATAAATGAAGTCATTTATGAACTGCTGTAACTCAAATCCTGTTTCAGGCCAGGGCTGAAAATGAGACCTAATCTTGTGTTTTCCTCATATTGGGGGAAATAAATAATATTGTTTTCTAGCACACAGCAAAATATTACTAAATTCAAAAGAAAAAAAAGGATAAAAAAGTATGGAACTATTTGTAACACTTATATTAAAATATAAAATCATAATGATTTATATTAAAATATAAAATCATAATGTCTTTCCTTTCAAACAGCCTATGGCTGTTTACAGTAACTACATGACACAAAAGGGCAAATTTTGCTCTCTCAGAGAAAACAGCCTGAACGTATGTTAGATACATCATGAATGCTACAGAGTGTAGATATCAAATTTTTATCAGAAGGATTTCTACTGAGATGCAGAAAAAAAAGAGAGGTAATTGGACCTTGTTTTTAACCATACATCAAATAGTAGAAATTCAGAATCATTACATAACTTTTTAGTTAGATTCTATTGGTATGAAACATCTAAACAACATCCTCATTTGAAGGTGAATCAGAAGGAGTCTCAAATTCAGAAATAGTCTTGCCATTCAGATCTTAATTTAAAAATGATATTTAATAAAATTTTTCTTGTTTTACTTCTATTGAAAATGCTATCTGCCTATTAGTCACTGTAGGACAAAATCATCCTCTGTTTTTTTTTTTTCCCCCGTATTTTATTTATATTTACCTTAGATTTGCAGGCAGTCTTTGATATTGCACAATCTATTAACTATTAGTCTGATAGCTTAAAAAAAAAAAAGAAAATCTTACACTTCTGTATGAAAGAGATATAACCATCTGCTGTGAACACCATCTTACAGGAAGAATGGAAAGAAGTCCTAGAATAATGGAAAACTAGTCCAGTTTAGACTGGACCTTTGGAAATCATCCAGTCTACTATCTGTTCAGAGCAGGACTATTTGCTAAGCTGAATATACATATGAAAATAGGTCTGGTTGCATTGGGCCTTTCCAAGTAAAGTTGTGAAGATCTCCAAGCACGAACACTTCACAACCTCTCTGAGCAGCCTGTGCCAGTGCTTTAGCAGTCTTGTGAGGAAGAAATATTTTGGTGTTTTTCTAACCTAATCTGAATTTCCTTTATTGCATCATTGCTTCTAGTGGTTTTGATATACAGCACCAAGGATAGTCTTTTCTTTATCCTCCAATTATTCAGGTGAAGACAGGCATTAGATCTCTGTTTAATCTTCTCTTCTTCAGCCTGAACAAATTCCATTTTTATATCAGGTGCTCCACCCCTTTAAACATCTTGATGGCCTTCCACTGGCTTTTTCTAGTCTGTCAATGTCTTACTTGTACTGACAACCCTAAAATTTTATACAATGCTCTAAATTTGGTCTTAAAGTCAAAGAAGGAAAAATCACCACTCCTCTTGACCTACTGACTACACTCTTGAGGTTAGCCTTCACTGGTGCAAGGGTACATTGCTGATCTATGCACAAATTTTGTCCACCGAGACTGCTATATCCTTTATACAAAGCTACTTTCCTGCCAATCAGCCCCAAGCATGTAATTGTTGCATGGAGTAACTCTGCCTCTGGTGCAACAAGATATTTGTTTTTGCTGAGCTCTGTGAGGTTTCTGTTAGCCCATTTCTTCAGGCTGTCTCCTCAATGGCATCTACATGTCACCCATGAACCTGCTGAGGATGCAGTCTATCCCACTGTCCAGGATGCTAATGATGATTTTAAATAGTATTGATGCCACCATAGTCACCAGGAGAAATGTCCTTGTAACTGGATACTTGTCCAAATTTGAGTCCTTAACCCCTACCCTTAGTCTAATCATCCAGACATGTCCCCCCTACCAATTTATAGTCTAACCATCAGATCATATCAATTTTAGTTTGGGCACACCTCTGTCTCTTAACCAGTAATCTTTGAAATTTCTTCTCTTATCCATGACAACTCACAGAGGAGGAAGTTTGGGTTTTTATCTAAAAGGAGTATTTGGGTAGTCACTGAATGAGCTAGAATATGTCTTTGTTGCAATGCAATGCCCTGAATATAAGAGATGAGAAAGAACTGTTTAGCATGTGATAGTACTAGTCTTCTATTTCCTTCTCTGTCTATCCATTTGGCTTTCAAAAGAAAATACATGAGGCATACTTAAAGCAAATGGGCATCATGATTAATAAGGACATCACACTGAGACACATAAAACTGCCCTGTCTCCTTCATCTGTTCTTTTGGTGCAGTGATTAACCTTTGAGTTTATGAGTATTTTTGCACTTGCCTCAGATAAAATATTTTATGACTTCTTACCTTCCAGGCAACTTGGATTAAACTTATCAAGTCTGGGAAGATAGTGGGCCATAATGACTGTTCCCTTGGAAATCATATCTACCCTCTTACCAAATTATCAGAACATTTTTTGCACAAAACAGATGGAAACATCAAGACAAAAGACAAGACAACTTGTTAAGGTCACATTCCACCTTCCTATACATCATTCATGCTTAATTGATTCCCAACCCTTCCTAGAGACAAATTGCCATACATTATGATAGCTGAGAATATGAAAAGATCATTTTCTTTTCCCCATTAATTCCCATTTGGAAAGGATTTTGTCTTTGCTAAAGTTACTTTGACAGTCTGCTTGCTAAAGACTGATCACTGCCTATCAACAAAGAAATAGGGCAGAAGCAAGTAGATTTATCTTTTGGTAAAAGTACCTCTCTCTGACACAGCATTTCAGGCATTCTGCTCTCAGTTTCAGAGAGGAAAAAAGAAATAATGAAAAAAACCCAAAAAAAAAAAAAAAAAAAAACCAAAAAAAAAAAAAAAAAAAAAAAAAAAAACCAAACCCCAAAAAACCCCAAACAAAAACAAAGAAACCACAGAGATTCAAAATAAGCCACAAGATAGAACCTTGGAGACTGTGCAGATGAGCAATTTAAATTATAGTTAGAAATAGGCTCATCACTGTTTGAAGATAGCTGCTTAGCTTCCCTCTCACACCTACCTGACATCTCCTCCTACACTGTACAAAGAGGAAGTCAATCATTTTGATGTATGTCTCCTGAGCAAGGTAGATGAAGAATTGAGTATCAAATCTGAAGTTGCTATAGACCTCCTAATCATTTAGGGACATTGGGGTAACATCAGGGGAAAAAAAAAAAAGAAAAAAAAAAAGCTGAAAACATTATTGCTGTAAACATTATTTACAGATCTTGGATTTTTCTGTCTTTTCTGAATGTGCTTTTTCTTATTAATTTAAACAAATACAATTTTCAGGAGCTGCTATCTATAAAACCGCTAATATACTGATAAAGGAATACCCATAGCAGGGTGGAATGCTACATTTAGTCTTCATGTAGGATTACAAAGTTATCTTCAAGGAACTTAAAATCTAAAATTTCTCTAGCTACAATATTCAAAACCATAAATACTAAGCCAAAAATTGCATGTAGCAGTACAGACAGAGAATATATTATTTGGAATTCATACCAGTATAATAAAACTGCCTGTATACAATTCTTGGAGGTGAAAAACTGATTTCTGGAAAAGAATTACTCAGTCTACTGCTCATCTGCTCAAGCTATGTGAAAAGAAGTGGATAGAAATCTCTTCTGGTTTTATAGTGCTTCAGTTTACACAAAACACAGAAAAGCACTGAATGTGATCCTGGCCTTTAAAATATCATCAGGTTCTATGCAACTGAAGTAATGAGTATGCTAAATTTAAAAATGTTCCCATATATGAGTGGCCCTGCATCCCATTTTGCCATCAGCTATAGTTTGAATTGTCAGGCCTTGAACTATCATTTAAAACCATCCTTGTGTTTTCAGCTTGTACATTAGAAGTTACATCAGTACATAAGAATATACCAAAGATCCTCTTAGATCACGCATAAGGATCACTCTCTGGGTTGTGCGTTTCTTCTTTTAGAACAGAAACCAGATGTTCCTTTGTGGGGTAATTGGGAAGTAGGATGAAGTGGAGACAAGGATCTTTTTTGGTAACTGTTACTAACACCTGCTTCATTTCCTTCAGCACTCTCAGGATGCTTTCATGTGCACTGAAAAGAAGGGGAGAGAACAAGGAGGAAAAACAGGGGTTTTGTTTGCTGTATCCATTTCACAGAGCAGCTTCAAATATCAGTTTGCTGTAGAGAGAAGTATCATCTCCGTACTTCTGTTTCTGGCAGAAATATAAATCATAAGCCTGTAAAAAGCCTTCTTTTATTTTCCCTAGAGCACAGCCATTTAGATGTAAACTCTTACAGCTTCATTGCAAAAACACTCTTCATGGAGAGGAACTGTCAGGTCAGAAGAGGAGAAAAAAAATGAAACAGATGAGTTTTCTTTGCAGTTTCTCAGTGGGAGAGCTCTGCTGAAGCGTTAGTCCAG
The DNA here is from genome assembly GCF_001604755.1 of Lepidothrix coronata. Classification (NCBI taxonomy): domain Eukaryota; kingdom Metazoa; phylum Chordata; class Aves; order Passeriformes; family Pipridae; genus Lepidothrix; species Lepidothrix coronata. Next base: position 4,428,177 of record NW_016690223.1, read on the forward strand.
CTCTACTGGTTTCTGCATCAACAGATGGCAGACAACATTCCTTGTGTTTGTGTCCCATTTGGTAAATCACAGGTCACATCTGGTCTGGCCTCTGTTCTTTCTGAACAGATGGAAGTATACATTGATTATCGATTGCAGCAAGGAGATGATAGGAAGGAGTGTACATGGTGGCGGGAAAGAATGCGAGAAGGAATTAGAAATAGAAAATGCAAAATGAAAGAAAGTTTCAAAAAAGGAGAGAAAAACTTAAAAAGTCTAGTGCCAAAAAATAATACAATTGGTGATAACTAAATATGACAACGCAGTAATATACAGACAAATGGTTATTAATTTTTTTTCAAGGTATAATGAAGAATTGTGAGTATTTGCTTAGAGAATGTGACAAAAGTGCACAGGTTAAATGCTTATGGGGTCTCCTACCCCAGGCTATCATATGGGAAAATAAAAGCCTGCTTTCAGTCCTAATCTCTTTACACACAAGGTATGAAATAAAAATCAGAAAACACACAGATAAATGTTCTCAATCACTGTCAATCAGAAGCTGTTTTTTAGACAGAGAAAACAAAAAAATCTTTTTTGTTAGCTCACTTGTCATCTCATAGATAAGTATAGCAAAACTTTTTATATATTCTCAACTTCCTACTAAAAAATTCTAATTTTACTATCTTTTAATTGGTTTATGAACATGTGAAAATTTTTCAACTTTTTATTGCTACTTTTAAGAAATCACAACTACATTTGAGTTTTAATCTAGAAAAAATCAGTCTCAAAATTCTAATATATTCGACTTTCAAAAATCGTAGCTAACATAAAGCTTGAAAGTGTATTTTCTATCACAGCCTCAAATCCACACAGAACAAACCTTTACAAATACAGAAAACTCTTGTTGTTAATAGGGAAATGGACATATGCAGCACTGACTTTGTAAATATTCACGCAAAATACAGGCACTGTTGATCCTTAGGCTAGGTGCAAACATATTTCACACTTGCCAAATACTACCATACTAAAATATACATTTTTTTTTTAAGTGTCAAGAAGCTAGATGGGCTTGAATAACTTGGCACAAAACAATGTAATTCAGACATTCCAGTTCTTTAATTGGAGTTATACATGAAGAGCTCTGTGTCCTCCTGGAATGCAACAAGTTTAATTTAGGTCACTCCATTTGAACAGGCTCCTTTGAATCTTGTCTCTTGCTGATTTACCCATTTATACAGTCTTAAGGTATATTTTGACAAGTGGCATGAATTGATCACACTATCTAATACTACCACTACTGCTAGTAATATAAGCATTTTTAAAATAAACGGTTCAACAATTTTCCCGTTTGGCCATTCAGGTGGTTCTGTTTTATTTCAGCTTAAATAAAGCATGATTTAGGGTGGCTTTATAAAGGACAAGACTATTAGAGGTGTTGAAAAGGTTAGAGAATTTTCAAACTAGACTAGGCTAGAACTGAACACATATACAAGCTGACTTTTTTTTTCTCTTTCTTTTTTTTTCATGTCAATGGGAAATTCAGCATGAACATTTGTACTTAGCCTTCATACTAGCAGCAATTTTAAAGGAAAACTTTTCCTGAATACATGATACATATTTAACACATACTCTTTCTTCCATCCTAGTATTTCCTGTTCTTGTGCAAATCCCGAAGAGACAGAAAGTTTACTGTTGTCAGAGTATTCTGCTAAGAGCAAACACTTTTGTATGCTTATACAAAATCAGAAACAGGTTAAATTACCTTTTGAGATAGCATCTTAGTTCTTGACATGATTTCAGTGTACTGTAAGGGTACAAGCCTCAACTCTCTTCTATCCCAAAGTCAAAGTGCATAAAAAGATCCCTGTCTTATTTGTGTGTATATCAATCCCCTATCATGCACCTCTGGAAAAGTTACGCAGTACAATAGACTGCAAAGACCACACAAAGAACTGTGGCTGGTGGGACATTCAAACACCAGGATTCACAGTAAGCAAAAACCACCTGGTTAGTAATCACTAGAGGATCTGCTAATAGGGCTGGCTCTGCCCAATCAAAACTTTTAAATACTTGTAGAAGGGAATAAACTTCCGGTAGAGCATAAAAAAATGCTGGGGAAAATAGACTGGGTTATTCCAGCCTCAGGCAAAGGCAAACTCATTTGTGCAATTGCTTTTGCTCAAGAATATGGTTGCACTAGGTGGGTTAGGCAGAAGAATGGAGAATTACAATGCGTACCTCAAGGGAATTTGATTTTGGGCGAAGATAGTCAAAGAATTAAATTGTATGGTGTCAATTGCTATGTAAGGCCATATATTATCACTTCCGTGGTGGCTGTGTGCCCATCCCTGCACTGGGTGCCTTGTGGCACCCGACTCTGCCACTCTGGATTTGGAGATCTGAACTGACTCTCTTTCAATTGCCATGTCAAGGGTATTACTGTAAAAATCACCCAGAATAATGAAAAATTAACTTTGATTAAACTGGACAAGCACAGTTGTGATGAAATTACAACTGGCTTCAGCAGTCGAGAATCCAACATCACACACCATCTTTCCTGCCCTAAAAGACTGTTATGAGTGATAAAACCCAAAGCTGGGGACTAAACAAATTCATCGGACATTTTATAGGGTTTGCCCACAGACTAAGGGAATGATATCTGTGTGGGTAATAGGAAAGTTGATGGTAGTTAACTGGGCATGATATAAGTGGGATAGAATAAGGGGTGAATACTGTGCTGTTTTCAGCTGGGATAGAGTTTATTTTCACCCTAGTAGCTGGTACAAAGCTGTGTTTTGGTTTTAGTATGAGAGCAATGTTGATAACACACTGATGTTTTAGTTGTGGCCAAGCAGTGCTTACCCTAAGTCAGGGACTTCTCAGTTTCCCATGCTCTACCAGTGATGACATGCACAAGAAGCCAGGAGGGAGCACAGCCAGGACAGCTGACTGAAACAGGCCAAAGAGATATTCCATACCATAGAATGTCATACTCTGTATATAAACTGGAGGCCTGGCCAGAAGGGGCCAATTGGTGCTGAAGAAGGCGCTGGACATTGGTCAGCAGGTAGTGAATAAATCTATGGTGAATGACTTCGGATTTTTTGAGTTTTATTCTTCTCTTTCTTTTTTGTTATCTCCTTTTTCATTACTATTAATTTTATTATTATTACATTTTACTTTATGCAATTATTAAACTGCTGTTATTTCAACCTCTGGGTTTTACCTCTTTCCAGTTCTCCTTCCCGTCTCACTGGGGGTGAAACGGGAGTGAGGCAGCAGCTGTGTGGTATTTAGTTGGCAGTTGGGTTTAAAACATGGCAGTAAGCCCACATATCAAAAGTGTTGCTGAGTCTGGCTTTCTGATGGAAGTTCAGTAACAGTCCCAATTATGAAGGTTTTATTTAAACATTACTGTTTGTTTTTAAAGAAATATCCTTTATATGAACTTTATCTCTAAACTTCAGTTATATTTTTGGTATAGGAATGATTAAGGCCTGACTTTTCATTGAAAATTTTCAGGAAACTTTTGTGATTACTTTTCCAGTACTAAGTTTGAAGAATATGGAATAGAATTTCGGGGAGGACTGAGCTGTTTTATCCTGGTTTTAATTGAACTGATAAACTCTCATCGATATTGATCACAGAGATAGTTCAAAGAAAATGTTAAGAAAAAAATAACCACTGCATACAACTCTAGAAATGGGAAATGCAATTTAAAACCAAAGGGATTGGTAGAATAAAGGGGGTGTGTAAGTGAGGCAAAATAAAAAATTCTGAAAGTGTGGCAAGAAAAAGACTATAAAATGTATGGGAATCAAGAGAGCTTTTCAAAAAGTTTTGTGGTGTGCTGCAAGCAAACCAAAGGCTTATATTATATTATACCAGAAGAGTTATAATACATTTTTTCTCTTTCCTTCAGTTTATGAATAGGCCAGACACACATTCTGTATTGGTCTATACAACCTGCATAACAGTGGCATAGCTTGAGAACTAAATTTCAGACTTAAAAATTATATGTATTTCAAAGTGAAGAAGACTGGCAACCTTAAATTCCAATATAAAATAATAACATAGTGTACTATTAAGGTTTCTTGGCACTTGCCATTATCTCTTCTTGAACCTTAAATGTTTGCTGATGTGAAACCCAGAGAACATGGCCAACAATGGTACAGCAGAGATGACTAGAAGCAAAAACAAGACATGGAGAAATAAAAATGGAGATAGAGATTGATATAGTGAAGTTCGGAGTCTTAAATTGTTCACTTGTGAACCACTCTTCTTAACTGAGACTTTTTTAGTCAGGGACAAACTTCTGAAGATTTAATACCCTTGACTTCAACATAGCTAAGGAAAACTCCTGTGCTTTGAAAGTAAAATATGTTCCTGTATGAAGACAGAGACATATACCTGCATGCCCCGAAGGAGGAGTCTGCAAAAGCATTATCCTTTAAGGCCTTCAACTAATTTCTCTACAATGGTTTACCTTGCTTTTCTCCTATGCCCTAGTTCACTGGTTGCTCATGATATTAAATAGCACCAGATCTCTTCTGAATTAATTCAGACATTTCTCTTCACAAGGAAAGACAGACTTGGGAAGAACAAGAGAGACCTCAACAGTTCATATAGAATGAAGAAAGACAAAAAGACAGAAAGAAAGAGAGAAAAAGAGAGAAAAAGAGAGGAAAGAAAAAAGAAAGAAAGAAAGAAAGAAAGGAAGAAAAAGAAAGGAAAAGAAAGAAAGAAAGGAAAAGAAAGAAAAAAGGAAAAGAAAGAAAGAAAGGAAAAGAAAGAAAGAAAGAAAGACTCACAGAGCCTGACTATGCCTTCTCAGAAAGTCCAACAATATTGTTCAAAAAGTCCCTGCACCTGAAGCACTTCAGAATTTCCCAGAATTAAAGTACATCCCAATTGTATCACGAACCCAAATTGTGATGAGACCTGACTATGCATTTAACTTCTTTCATTGTACTCCCCTCCATTGAGTCATGTGTTTTTACATGAATAAAAATCTGGTTCCAAGCCAGAAGAGAGTCAGAAAGACCTCACATATATCACCAGGATCAACACTGGGGACACTAGGAACAGACTGAGGAGCACACCTGCTTCTTAATCTGGACAGAGTTTACGGAACAATAGTTAATGTACACCACTTAGCTGGCCTTGATATACTCCTTACATACCTGCTCTTGAGAAGTTTGTGAACACTATCTAGGCTCTAATTCTTAGGCTGCTTATTTTAATTAAGTAGCAGAATTTAAGAAAATGAACAGGAATAATGAAAATTACCTCAATATAAATATAAATCATATCCCACTATGCATTTCAAAGTATTCCTGCTGCCTGCATAGGTTGATTAATTCTGAGCTGTGGCTAAGCCCTCCTACAAGGCAGACTTCTATTTAGGAAAGATAAAAGATAGAGAAGCAGAAAATGCATGGGGAGAAAAGATTCTTTTTCTGAGACATGAGACTCTTTTTCCCCTTTTCACTTCAAATTTAAGAGAATCTACTTACCTTAAGACAAAAAAAAAGATACATACTTATGTCAACCTTTAGAGGGATTTGCCCAGCATACTAAAAGGGTAAACACATATCACCTTCAGAATGAGAATCAAATATTCTTAGTTCTGTTCATGTTGCTCCTTAGAAATATTGTAATGTACTGTTTTGGACATAGCTGACCCTTTATAAATAGGATTATTGGTTTTCAATTTTTTCATAAATCCATATTATCAAAACCTAGTGGAACATCTAATATATTACAAGTTTAAAGCTTTTGTTTTTCTCTTACTTGATCTAATAAAGGAAAAACATAACAACAAATTTGAAGGTCTCCACAGCTGCAGGTGAATTACAATGCGTAAACCAGACACATGACAAGAACTAACCTTACATATCTCAATAGACTTGAGGTGCCACTAATCCAAATGCACACTATTTAATGCCTGGAAATTTCAATCTGCAAACAATTTATGTTTACTGTTTTCTTCATAAAAAGCAATAGTAATTCAGATACTCTTTATAGCTTCTACATTACAGACTAATGGATACTGTTGTATTTTCCCAATAACCTTCCAACTGTTTAAAAGCTTTCCTGCTCTCAATAAAAACCTGTTCTTAATAAAGATCATTCATCAAAGTTTTAAATAAAATGGACTGTTTGCACTACCTTAATCATATGTTATTTGTTTTCCCCATCCCATAATAAATATTTTTTTTCTAAAGTTCATAATTACTCCTACTCTTACACAAGACTTCATAAGGGATAAAACCTTTTCTTTCTGTTGTGCAATTTATCACACCAGTGTCTGAATATTGTGTCCCTCGTGTGCTGATGTTAGAAAGTAAAATGATCCAAACAAACTGCAATAAAGTCTTAGTTGTACATGATATTTATTCTATAATATTATAATTTGAGAGTTACCCAGGGGTCCCTGTTCTTGAGAGGCGACAAATCTGATATCTATTACAGCTTAAATGAATAAATTCTATGAAAATATGTGTCTATTGCTTCTAAAATAACTGAGAGCAAGAACACTAAAAATGAAAATCAACCACTCTGGCACTGGCATTTTAGATAGTCAGACTTTAGGACTTGGAAAAAGAAGTCCCACACTGCTTACTATATATTCATTTAAATGTATCACAGAAATATGAATAGAAGCATTCTGAGTACTGAAAAAATAGTGTAATCTTTAGACAAAAGTCATAGATACCTAGTGACTATATACTGTACTTCCCAAGTGTCACTTCCATATGCCATTTAACATAAGTACTGACATGCTTAGACTTAATAACTTTGATTGCAAATCAGTGGGCACTATTTTCTGAATAAAAGTTCTTTTTTTTTATTCCTTTTCTTTCTGAATTAAGACTTTGATGTAGGCTTTGATTCTTGTATTTGTAAGAGGAATTACACACAGTCAATTGACCACCATAGATTACTTTTGAACTACAACATCAGAAAGTCTATGCCAAAAATATCATATTTCAGGCACCCCAGAAGTGGGAAGCAATAATTAAGATTGATTAGAGAATCTTAATCTGTTTCTCTTAGGAGTACATAGTACAACACAATTTCTGATTCAAAGTGTGTAAGACTTGTCATCTGCATGGTATTCACAACCTTTACCTGAAGCTAAGCCATTTTGGTTTTTCTTTTAATCATCAGTTTTTTGATATTGGCTTTATGACTCATTTACTGCTCACTACTCAGCCCTATACGCATTAGAGCCCTATTGATTTCCTTATCAAGTTCTCTATGAGGCTACAATTTCCTTCATATTCCTTCCCTATAGTTCTTCAATATGTCTTTCATCTTATGTATTTATTGTTCCTGTGAAACAATTAAGAAAAAATGTTTGGTTTTCTTCTTTCTAAAAAAGGAATTCAATGCACAGAGAGATTGTAGCCAAAGTGTTTAGATAGAGATGCTTAGATATTCCTTGCCATGTGCACTTAACAGTTTACCTCATCCTAAGTGTTCAGAGCACAGTGTTTTTCATTTGTGGCACCAGCAGCTTGCCACTGCAGCAAATCAGACCTCCAAGTTCTCTACTGCAGAAATGAGGAACCCGATTCTGGGATTAAACACCAAGGAGTAGTTCCATTTCAGCTATCCGTGCCAACCAGAGAAATAGAATGCAGCTTTCCAGGATTCTTTTCAATTGCTCAAATTAGATGTGTTAATTGGATGCTTCTAATTTCATTTCCCTAAAATAAAATTTACGCTTCATTTTCCTCAGTTTTTTAACTTTTTAACTGAATGAGTGAGTAAACTGATAGACAACATTCTCTTTTACTACACAAACATTATTAAACTATAGAATGGGTTTATATTTTGCACCAAATGAGTCAAGGCACCTGTGAAAAAATATTATATGACTAGATAGTTTAAATATGAAAGGTATATTGCAATTCAAATACCTCTGCATAAAGTGATCTAGTTTAAAATATTTTTGATATTGTTTAAACTATTACAGTCATTCTTGAAGGTTTCTTTTTGGGTCAGGATTTCAAACATCACAGAGATAAATTCATTAATAGATCTTAGAATTTGTGGTTAGTGGAGATGAATGGCATCTGAGGTAGAAAATATTGCTATGTGATAAAACAAGGATTACAAGTTAATGTATTATCTGATTGTAAGCGATGTTAGGAAACTTGGAAACTAGGTGTTTGATTTACTGCTAGAATGTTTGATCTCTACAGGGTAAGGTGAGGATTTGTGTAATGGAGGGGGTATATGGAATATGTTTACTTCAGCAGGCATGGCAAGTGGCTGGAAATAGTTTAAGTGGAGATCAAAGACAATTTTCCAGGAAAAAAAAAAAAAAAGAGTGTTTATTACTTATCTATGCAAAAACAAAAGATAGGAAGAAGACTTTTGGCTCAGGTGTACCCTATGGACAATATGACTAATGGTAATGTTAGAGTTAGATTTCACTTTTGGGTTGCATATCCTAAAAACATACCTTCATTAATGGACCTTACTGTCCAGTGCAGGTAAAATGAAGACTGTGATACTATAGTTAAATGCATTTAGCTATGGAGCAGGCAGGGGGTTCTGGCAAAATATCATGGACAAGGGACAAAACTGGTTGGTTCACTGGAAGATCACACTTCATTCCCACATTGTGGTAGTCATTTTATAGGTTTATTTTTACTTTACAGTTTGCTTTCAAGGCCATGAGAGGTAAAAACCCCACTCATTTGTTTAGCCCTTCCAGTGCAGTACTTTTTTTCTATACCATATTCTGAAGGAGTTGCTTCGATGCTCTCCTAAGTTCAAGTAACTGAGCATGCCTTTGGAGACAGAGCCACAGCTTCATAGGTTTCATAATCAAAGGAAAGGAAGCAACTCTAACCCTCATTCCTGCACCCATCCACCTGATTTTAATTAATATTTTCCTTTGATAAATTCTATCTCAATTTTCACTCCCAGAAAATCTACTCTTGTGCTGACTAGAACAACTCCTGCCTCATACTGTGAAATACAACCCAAATCATTATTCTCTCCAGTGAGCTCAGTGTTAACTAACAGAGATTTTATTTTTCCCTGTTTCTTCACTATCCATATGCAGCTCCTTAATATCCTGATGGGTTTATATGAAGTCTACTTCTATATTAATGACTTAATAAACTGCATAGTTTTGTCTCTATATTTTTGTCAGTTCTGAGAATAACAACAATACTTATTTGAAGTTTAAATCATTATATATGTAAGAGTCAGGATTTGTTTCCTGAAAGAAATGATTTCTAATTCTGTCACTATAGAATTTTCAATTATCTGGAAAGTTTGTCCTGCAGGGAAAAAAATACAAAACCAATAAAAACCAAAAACACCAGCAGTTCATTAATGCAAAGAGATATTCTAAGAACAAAACATTTCTGCAGATTTATGCATAGGCCATATATATTACTTCATGAATTGGAAATTTGCAACAGTCTTTAATTTACAGATGTGCTTCAGATCTGTACTGGTTTAGTACATAATCTTAGTATTACTTTAGATTACTTGATTAATTACCATTGATTAATTACCATTACTTGACTGTTCGCCACATTAGAGAGCGCAGTTTGTGAATCAGTTGGGATGATAGCAGAGTCTTCACGGGTCCCGTCGATCAATTTTAGAAGACCATGAATTTGAAGACACTTGACCTGAGAAACTGGACACCTTTTCAGCTTTTATGAAAAATAATGTCTAAGGCTAAACAGTAGATTCTTCTAAGACTGACCATGAAGTTGGAATGCTAGAGCACTGCACTCAAGTCATGAACTTCTTTCTTTATAGTATCACTAAAAGATGGGTATTTTTCTCTCTCCTCACACTGCTAATTTATAATCTAACAGAACTATGTCCATTTCTGTTCATTATCTTATGTGTCATCTTTAGGTCAGTAATTTTGGCTTATGTTCCATTTTCTGTTTAAGATACCACAGACAGCTGTAAGTGCTCCAGGTAAAGATATACTTAACCCAGATTTACTTTGTTGCATGTTTCCTGATTTAAATCACTCCTTAATTGTAAGTAGTACCAAAACCAGCTGGATCACTTCCATGAAGCTCCTGTCCGAACAACCACAGCTCTTAAGCACACATATGAATACTGTTTAACGCGGTTCCACTCCTGCAAGCCTACAGTTCATCCTAGTTCAAAGTTCTTTATGCAAATGGGTTTGATGAATTTAAGATGCCAAATTATATAATATACATAGACAAAATACCATATGACAACACTATTGTGCATTACATGCATAATTTCCTACGAAAACAAAAGTTCATATAAGTATTTATACAAAAATAGTGTAATACATTGTATAGAATATATGTAAAATAAAAGCACATAAAATGAAATTGTATGCCTTTGAATGATAAATGGCTATATCTGTCTAGATGTTTCATCTTATACATGATAGAGTAGATAGACAATCAATTAATAATTTAGGAATAAAATTAATGAGTTAACTCTAAAACTGCACCATTACCTTATCTTCCAGGGAAGAACCAGATTTCCTCTTAGCGTAATGTTTTCAAAAGTGTGTCAGTTTGGGTGAGATTCAGTGCAGGTGTCCACGTATGAGCAAGGCATCTCAGAACCTCTCACGGTCTGGGAATATCTAGGTAATACATTCAATAACAACTAAGAAGTGCCCTGGCTTATTCTAAAACAGCTGTCTAGTGCTGGTTAACTGAACAGCACTCCAGCACCATTGAATGTATGGGTTGTAACAGGAGCCTAGATACTTAAATCTCCTCTAGACACCTACAAAGACATGCCTTAATATGGAACTAATTTCCTTCTTTTGTGTAAACAAAAGTCTTACAGAATGTCTATGCCTGCTCGAGTGTTTAAGACTGAAGACATTCTGATCCTCTATCTAAGTACTAATACAATTAGGAGAAAAATATTTCTTTTGCCCTGTTACTTAAAAAAAAAATTAAAAAAAAATCTGTACTTATTATTTTATCTGTTTACACATCCTGTAGAACTTGAGCTGGAAAAAGAGAATCATTCTTGTCTTGTTTGATTGAAGTCCAAAAATTCTATTAATCTTGGAACAAGTACCAGGAGGGATATTAACATAAAAAATATTCCAATAAGAAAAAGCAGGAAGAAAAGAAAACAAGCAAACCACTAAGAAAGGAAAGAGGAAAAATTCATTTCTAAGAAGAATTTCAATTTAAAAAAAAGGCAGATTTTGAGAGTTGTGCAGAAAAAGCCACCCTGAAGAAGTTTAGATTTACTAACGAATTCACTAATTCTCTTCAGGCTTGTTTTCAGAGTCAGTTTCTGAAAAACTTCTGTATGATGAAGGATAATAGACTCTTTTGGATATATGGCTGAGTAAGCCATAGAGAGGTCTTGAAACCTCTTAAAGCAGAGTTTTGAAGATAGACCACCATAGGATAATTCAGGTTGGAAGGGATATCAGGAGATCCCTAGCTCATCTTACAGCTGAAAATGGGGTCAGATTTCAGGCCAGACCAGGTTCTTCAGGGATTTATCTAGTCAGGTATTGAAAATCTCTAAGGATGGAGACTTGACAAGATCTTTGGGTAACATGCTCCACTGCTTCACTGTCCTCATGGTGAAAAATATTTTTCTTCCTATCAAGCCAGAAGTTCTTTTGCTTCCCTTTATTCCTGTTTCTCATCCTCCAGCCATACACTACCTGGTGAAAAGCCTGGTTCTGTCTTGTTGGTAACTTTCATGTAGGTGCTACGTTTCACCCAAAATTTCTGCTCTAGGTTGAACAAGCCTGGATTCTCTCATTCTCCCTTCATAAAGTGAGTACTCCATCCCCATAATCTTGATGACATCCAATGAATTTTCTTCAGTTTGTCAGCTTTTTTCATGTACTGAGGGAGACAAAACTGGATTTAGTGGTCTCATGAATACTGAGTACAGTGGGATAATCACTTTCTTCAATCTACTGACTGTGCTTCTGTTCATACAGCCCAGGGTGGTGCTGGTCTCTTTTGCCAGCAGGGTATACTGCTGCCTCATGCTGCCCACAGTGACCCCTAGGGTCTTTTCAGTAGAGACAGTCACTAGCTACACCATTTCCAGCTTTTATAGTGAGGATTTATCCCAGGAAGGATACAGTTCTTTTTTCTTAGATGCAGAATAACATAAGGTTTCTGTTAGTCCCACTCCACCAGCCTGCCAAACGTCGCAGTATTAAGAGTTTTTAACATGTGTCAATTCTTCAGATTTTTTTGAGGAGGTTAAAAATCAGTTTTCTCTATTTCTGAATGCTAAATCTAACATTGTATATATATGTATTTTGTTTCTTTCTTTTCATCACAGATAAACTGACCACCATTGTACAAATTCATGTGACATTCACTTGAGCTGAAGTTAATTTGTGCATATATAATTTCCAGACATAACTACAATTTTGAAAATCTGTTGCCTCTACTCAATGGTAATGGCATTTTCTTTAAAATGATTTTATAACAATCTCAACAATGTCACCTTTTTTTTTACACTCTCTTCTGTGTCCCTTTGTTGAATCATTTTAGAAGAGAAGTTGGGAATTTTCAAGATTTTAAACCTACATCTAGAAATGCAACTAGTTAATAAAAAAAACTAAAAAACCCAAAACAAAACAAAAAATCATCCTTCTCAATGACCTTGTAATTTAAAATCACCATTTCTGTCAGGAGAAAATGTAAACTGGATAAAGGGAAGAAGGAAATATTGAGCTAGATTTTATATTGTTTATACAGACTATGGTGCTGTAACAGGTAGATTAAATATGCCCCAACTTCTATTTACATCAAAGACAAAACATTGTTTGATTGCAGTTGTGCAGCATCAGGACCAGAGAAACATAGACTATTATAAACTATGGAGTCAAATGATAGACTGTATTTACTCTACACTTATGACCATCTCCCCTGCACTCTGCCCACTGATCCATCTCCCTTAGGTCTCTTTTTGACATTACAAGCTATGACCAAATTCAAATATATTCCAGTTTTCTTTTCTAAAACTACATGTCATGTCCTTTCCCCTCCAGAATTATCCTAATAATCCAAAACTTTCAGTAAAAATGTTTATGTTTTTCATTAAAGGCAGTTTTAAGGATCAATATTTTATCACTGCTTCTGATTAGCAGCTGTGGATTAATACATACAAAGAATACCATTTCAGAAGTTTGATAAGAATTAGACTAATCATGATTTCAATAGGCAAAGGAAACATTTAGAAATTTGCCAAAATATTATTTGAGTTTAAAAAAGCAAACACATGCAATAAAGTGTATGACCAAGCAGAATGAAGATTGATTGTTAGCTGGTGGAATGATAAAGCTGTAAATTATGTAATAATCAACACATTTTTCCTTTTCTTTGTTTTGATTGAAAAAATTGCTTCAGACATGCTTGCCATGGCTTACAGACAAAAATCTTAGCTATTCATGCCACTATGTTTATAATTCTGTAAAGGTATTTAGGGGAGCTTTACGTTAGCTGAAAATGGAGAATTCCAGCTATAAGATCAGTATATGCACTTGCATTTGGGCTCATGAACTTCTATGATAATTGTGTAGCTGGAAACCGTAAACCCTCTGGAAAGAGAATCATTGAGGACCTTTTCTTCCTTTCTGATTTAGTTTGTTTATCTCTTATGAAGTTGAGATAAACGAGACTTTTGAAACATTTTGCAAAATCCTTTCTGAATTACATGGGATATTATATCAACTACACAAGAGTGCATTTTAATGAAAAGCACTGAGAAGTGTTCATTTTCGAGTAACTTTGTGTATAGACCTCATGAACGTTTACCAACAAACTTTCTCTTTGTAAAGTAGTATGTTGCCATTTATTGCTAGCTTTACTTACAACACTGGGGGCCCCTGGTGGTCTAGTGGTTAGGATGCAGCACTCTCAGGGCCGTGGCCCGGGTTTGATTCCCGGTCACAGAAAAAGACCTCCGGGCAGATGGAGCTCATCAGCCCTGTAAGGCAATCCATCTAAGAGAAGGTCACTCTAAACAAACCTGTCCTGAGAACCTCACTGCCACTGTCCAAGCTCGCTCGGCCCCGGCAGTTGAACCTTAGGATTAAAGGGTGGGCTCAGTTCAGCGCACGCTGCGTCTCACCTAAAAAATCCACTGCACAGGCTCGAAGGGTAATGACCTTTCCCAAATCTTCATTCGCGAAGACTGGCCATGCTACTACTACTACTACTTACAACACTGTAAACCAATGTTAATGTGAACTTTCAGTACCACTTCATGCTGTATAAAACCTATATGTTACAAACCTGGTTTGTTACATACCATTATTTTCTGACTGGTTTTAGCTACTTAAGCAGTTTTTTAGCTAAACATGGACTTTATCTCTGCTGTTGGGATGAATTGAACTGCTTGGGTGATTGTCCTGCTCTGCTCTTCTCTGGTGTGGCCTTACCTTGAATATTGTGTGCAATTTTGGTCACCACACTATAAGAAAGATATTAAGCTATTAGAGAGTGTCCAAAGGAGGGTGATAAAAATGGTGAAGGGCTTTGAAAGGAAGCTATATGAGAAGTGGCTGTTTAACCAGAAGAAGAGGTGACTGAAGGGGGACCTCATTGCAGTCTACAACTCCCTTATGAGGGGAAGAGAAGGGGCAGGCACTGATCTCTTCTCTGTGGTGACCAGTGAAAGGAGCAAGGGAATGGCCTGAAGTTGTGTCAGGGAAGGCTAAGGTTAGATTAGAAAAAGATTCTTTATGCAGAGCGTGTTTGGGCACTGCAACAGGCTCCCCAGGCAAGTGGTCACAGCACCAAGCCTGACGGAGTTCAAACAGTGTTTGGAGAATACTCTCAGGCCCTGTGTGACTCCTGAGGATGGTCCTGTGCAGGGCTTAGGTTTGGACTCAATGATCCTTGTGTGTCCCTTCCAACTCAGTATATTCTGTGATTCTGTGAATATAGAAATGGTCATGTGAGATTTGTGTTATGGTAGCATTTTACTGGTTTAGGAAGTCATTTTACATGAGAAAGTAAACTGCCAGATGAATTAGTAATCTAGCAAAAGGATGCTTGCTCACCTTTTGAGTTCACTTTGGTGAAAGAACCAGACTTTTCTTTATTGGAATTGTGCTGATACAATAGTACTTGACCATGGTCATCACTTAACAAGATGTTAAGGACCCAGTGAATCGTTGTTTCTAATACATGGCTGTGTGGTTTATCATCTAGGATGCGGAGGACTGAGCTGACGAGAAAGCAGAGATTTCAAGTAGCAGGTTCATCCCACAAAACATTCTCTGTACAAAATAGAGGGCAGATCTAGAAACAAAGAATTAAACTTGTGATTAATGTGCTTTGTCAATGAGAATACTACCAAATGGTTTTGAAGGAGAGACATGCTTGTCTGGAAACTCAAAAATTCAACAACGTAATATGCAAAATATACAAACAGTATGCAGACATTATATACGAAGTGTATATAGATTCAAGTTTGTTGATGTGCTTAATAACCCATATTACTTTTCCTCATGGGTCCTTTTCACAATGATAATGTATCCTCTGATGGTGGTGAGTTATTATGAGTAGAGTTTCTACATGTAGTGAAGGCTTTATTCATTTTTCATAGAAAACTACAATATCTTCTATATCTCCCTGACCAGTTATTCCCAGAAACTTGGAAAGGTTTGTTAAATGTTCTGCACGTCTTCTGTATTGTTATGCAGAGACAAAGGACTATTCCTGCAGCAAACCAAGAGTTCTACTCCTAGAAGACAAAACAAAGCCTAAAGCAAGAAACCATCTCACATACTATTTTTTTCATTATCATTCCTGTGTCTTCCTCATAATGTTATTTCCTCTATCTTTTCTTTTCTTTCGTAGGATCCTTTCTTCAAAGAACAGTCTGACCTGTTGGGGTCTGGACAATGAAGGCATATAGAGAAAGCAAGCAGAACTTGTAAGAAATTAGTACAATCTGTTTTATTGCTAAATATATGGGATTAACCTCCTCAAAAGCTTTTTAGCAATCCCCACCAGCACCACCAGAAATAAATGTATGAATGACAGACTGCTCCATAAAATCCTATAACTAAACTTACAATCTCTGGCACCAACCATAAATTCAAAGTGTGAAATGGGATTAGTTTATTCCCAGTGAATTAGTGTCTGTGTTAATAGAGTTCTAAATATATAATCATATAAATGCCAGTAAGAAAAATCTTAAACAGGCTTTCACTGTGCATTTATTTCCAATGTATACCCGGGAAACCAGCCAGCTTCATTCACCTTTGAGAGCAATGCTTCAGATTTCTCCACAGTTGGGCTTTCTCTGTAATATTCCATACAGAAAAACAGTCAGGTCATGGATTTTATCAAGCTCTGTTAGATCTCTAAAGCATCATGACTTCCTTAATTTTTTTCTGTCTCGTTCTTGGATTTTTGTATAGTGTAGTGCAGATGCCAAAACGAAGGTCTTCAGGGGTTGTTTTATTTGGACCACAGCCAGCTTCTCTAACTTGGTAGGACAACATCTCATCTAGAGAGAGATATGGTTCTCTACAGGTAGGGAAAACAAGCTTCAACGTTCTTGTTTCTTGAACTTGAGCCAGATCTGTCTGTGAATATCTTGTTTAGCAGAGTGGAGTTTTGTTTAAACAATACACTTCAGAAAATCACAGACTTTGATCAGTAAGGGTTTTTTTGTGCTAAGGAGAGCTCAAAACCACTGTTGTCTCTTGAAAGACTATCCTAACCCTTAAGTTGTCAATCAATGTGGGGCAGTCAGATGAGCTCTTTTGAGTTGATTCAAGTGCTAATGTACATTGTACTTTGAAATGCTGTGTTCCAAAATTGTTAAGCATCTGATTTCAGCCCCAAAGGGCGCCACAGTTCAGAGACAATGTTTTCTCTACTCCTTCTTCTTTTTTGTTATATAGTATCTCATAAATATATATACAAACTCATCTGTATTTATACATTTAAATCAACAGTACAAGGTCTTCAGAAAGGAAATTTAAATTACTTGATTACAAGTAGAGGGGGAGGAATCCTGGTTATATTTATATGTCTCAGAGAGAATGAAAGTGAGTGCATAAACAGCTATCTGAAGTAATACCTGATTTTTATTTCTGCTTGAACTAGTGAATTATGCCTTTGTTAGGCAAATATTTTGTTGAACATTAAGAAAGTGAGGTAGGTGATTTAACTGTCAGGGGAAAAAAGTACCTAGTAGAAGAACAAGCAGAATGACGCAGAGTAGAGGTTGAAAACTATTTCACAGCATTTTCTAGTTAAATTTTCTGAAAATGTTGAATACATATGATTCAGCTCTGTTTCTATTTTACAGTTATTTTCCATGTAAATATTTAAACACATATTGATGTCAGGAAAAAAGTCTAATGAGAAAAACATAAACAAGTACTACTATTTTACAAGAAGGAAATTCTAAATTACTAACTACTAAGTATTAGGGGAGGCAATCAAATTCTAAGCCTTTACTCCTCCAGAAACATACAACATTATTTAATTAAAAATGAAATAAAAAAAGTTATTCCTTTATAATAAATTGAGAAAACCTGTTATATCTAGATGCAGTTCCTCTCATCATAAAGAACAGTTCTAATTGCTGAGCCATGCACTCTGAAAGTCTTTATTTATGTCCTCTGAACTGAAAAGGGAGTCTAATACTCATAGTTCAGGTACTGAAATTAACATGACATAATGTAAATTTAGGTGACATCAACAAATCTAGTTCTTTACCTGGTTTCAAAATCAACAAGAGATCTGCCAGTTTAAGCAGTTTTTGGATAAATGCTTCTCTCATCGACGCAGTCTTACAATGTCTGGGTTTGATTGTTCCATTTTTAATCTAAGGTATGATGTATAACACCACCAATAAAATAAAAAGTAAAATAATGCCAGATTGAGATTTTCACAAATATAACTACATTCATGGAACTCCTAAGATATATCAGATTGCAGAAACCAGATCAAACTGAAGAAAATGCAAAAATGCTGGAGAGTGAAAAAACAGAAAGGGAGAATAGAATCATAGAATCATAGAAATAGATATATAAATTAACAGTTCACTGTACATTAGCATAACTGTGATCAACTACTCTAATATTAGATGGCTTTCAGTGGCTTCTCTTGCTTTAAAGACCTGCATTACCTGTGTAGGTATTGCTTAATTGTTTTCAAGAAATACTTGAAATGATCCCTTTAGGGATAAGGAAAGAAAAACAAGGATAAATTCACATAAAAAATATTCTATATGGCCCAAGGGAAATGCATTACACTGTAAGCAAATCAATTCAATTTTTTTTTCTTTTTCCACTAATGTATTTTTAATGGAGGTGTACTGCATTGTTACAGGTATTAAGTGCTGAAGAGTATTTGATGCTACATTTAGCTTGAAAGAAGTCAGATGTTCAAATGAAACCAGAGCACCATCAGGCTGAATGGCAGAGGACACTGACAGAAGGCATGGTATTATAAAGTAAAAAAGAAATCATAAATGTCTTTCCATATGTTTTGTCATTTGCTTAGATCAGATCACAGTCGTCTCTAGTGAGCTCAAGAGGTTTAAAAATGGTTGAGATAGAACATCATGCTGAAGGGTTGCATTAATAAACTAAAAAATATAGATGTGAAAGGATAAAGAATACAAAGTGTGAGACAGAGAACTGTGGAGAAAGAAAAAACTTTCTCAAACAACACATAATGCAGAGAATAAAAGCTGAAGAGGACACAGAAATTACAGGAAAAAGGAAAAAAAAATATCAAGACACTGACAAAGCAACACACAACGTATGGAGAATATCACAGATCGGAAAAAGCAAAATTGAGTCATAAATTGATTTGACACTATTGATTTGCCTTTAATACTAAAACCATGAAGGGACAAAAACTTTTACCTGGCATAAATCAGTGGTAGTTGGCTTTGATGCAGGTATCTCCAATTTGCACTAGCAGAGATTTTGAATCCAAGGTTTTGGAAGAGAATTCTGGATTTGAAAATAAATAGAGATGCAGCCAATTTGGATTTTTTACTGCAGTCATCATTTGAAAAAAGTGATACCTTTGCATTGCCCATGACTTTGAATGTGAAAAAAATACTCAGTGGTTCTAGTTTCTAAAAAGACAAAAACCTAGTTCCTGAGAAGAGAGGCCAGAAGGCCCTTGAGGACAGATTTCTTTAAAGTTAATGATTTTGGTGACTTTTGACAAAGATGTAAGTGCAGGAACCACTGAAGACTTGACTCCTATTTCTCACTTAAATTTTTACCCTGTTAGTTATCTGAAATATATATAAAAGGAGAGCACCCTCTCACTGCCCAAAACTGGTGATGCTGCTGTGCATTGAAGGGCTAATTCTAATTGTAGCTGCTCTGTAACTTCACTTATTATCAAACCAGAACAACATTATCACAAACAGGACTACTACACTAGTGTACTAACATCAGCCACAAACACAGAGGTAAAAAAGAGCAACTATCAAGAGTGAAGGACCAACTCATAAGGTAGGTTTCCTGATGTTTTTTTCAGTCTTCAGTTTTGTTCAGTTTTCGATTCTTTTCGAGCAATGGTTCTTGCTGTCTTTCTTGGGGAAGCTGCTCTTCAACCCATAAGTCTCATCAGGACATTTTCTTTTATTTTGCACAGTGTTAGTATCGAAAAGTTCAAACCTGCAGTGTCCTTCCCACTCATAACTGTAGCTCCAGGTGTTCATACTTGTAGCCTTTCAGTGCTGCACTGCAGTATGAATACCCATACTCAGTCTGGAGTATGAATGATCACACAAAGAAACTGTTGCACTGCAAACTTAGTGCAGTCCACTCTTCAACAGCTCTCCAACATACAGCCTAAAAATTCTTCTACCCAACAACTGCTCAGGAAAGTTAATAGCATCAAAGATCTTCCCAGTATGAAAACACTGAATTATATTCTTATCAGAGTTCTTCTCAACCTATTTCCCTAGACTGTCTTTATAAAGGTATTAATTCTGATTAACTGTAAGCCACTAGCTTTTTAATCAAAGATGGGTGGAAACCATAACATCTGCAAATAGGTGGCCAGGTATTTTACAGTTAGTTTACTTAAAATAAAAAACAAAATCATAATTAAAGAAAGGTCTTATATCCCTGTGAAACCTTTCTCTTTCTTTTGAATAATAAGATAATTTGTAAAATCCACTATTATTGTTACTCTTGATACGATTTTACTGAGGTTTTTAAATATGTAGGATGCTTTGGTGTCTATTTGCACTTTTTGCTGTGCATTTCAAAGCTGGTTTTAACTCAGGAAAAATAAGAAAATATGAATGCTGATGAAATTGTAGCAATTTCATGTTGTAAAATCTTGAATCACATTCTTGATTCAAGATCTGTTGACCAGCTATTTTAAACTTATAGGCTTTTACCTGAGTAATTGTGAAGGTTTGTTATTTGGAAGTCAAGGATGCAGGGTAAAGCTTTTGAATCTATTCCAAAGCAATGTGTTTAAACTGACTTTTTTCCTAATGTTGATCACATACTGGTGAGAATATACATATAATAAACATATCTTCCAGCTGTCGCTACCAGAAAAAAAAAAAAAAGAAAAAAAAAGGATTGTGATATTGTTTCCCCCTGTGTAATAATGTAAGTTAAGCTTTTATGGAGAAAAAAGTTTTCACAAGTATTGGGCGTGGATTCTTTAGTTACTTAAATCTTTCAAGACAGAATCCCAGATTGAATAAATGAATGATAAGGAAAACGTGCCTTTTATGAGTTTATAAAAGTTAAATAATATGCTCTTATAAAATCAAATCTCATCTTATTTAGCTGCATTTTGTCCTATCCTAAGTAAGTTTTTATGTTTATACACTTAAGAGCTATTCAGAATAGCTTCACTGTGAGGACTACTAATCAATGGAGCAGATTGCTCAGAGAGGTGGTGCAGTCCCAATCTTAGAAGGTTTTCAAGACCTGACCAGTCAAAACTCTGAGCAACCTGGTCTGCCCACATAGCTGACTCTGCTTTAAGCAGGAAGGTGAGCTAGAGAGATCCTAAGGTCCCTTCCATCCTGAATTGTTCATCGACTTCAAGAAGCTGTGAATTATCCATAATGTAATGTACCCACTATAGCAGAAGGAATCCTTCCTGAAAGTCAGTGCGGTTTCAGAGCCAACAGGAGCACCACAGACATGGTATTTGTCCTCAGACAACTGCAAGAGAAGTGTAGGGAAC
Organism: Lepidothrix coronata; assembly: GCF_001604755.1. Taxonomy (NCBI): domain Eukaryota; kingdom Metazoa; phylum Chordata; class Aves; order Passeriformes; family Pipridae; genus Lepidothrix; species Lepidothrix coronata. The sequence continues at coordinate 4,449,359 of NW_016690223.1, forward strand.
AGAACAAAGGTCTCTATGTAACCTTTGTCGACCTCCCCAAGGCTTTCGATGCTGTGAGC
>NW_016690223.1:4450650-4467821 GCF_001604755.1 Lepidothrix coronata
TGCCTGTAGCAAATGTGGATAGAGCCTTCCCAAATCTTCGTTCGCGAAGCCTAGCCATGATGATGATGATGAATGCAATTGGTTGTAACAGCTCTGCATGTACTTCGAATCTCTTCATCCTTATTTAAGCAAATGAATTAACTGAAAGTCAGAATAAGTTATCTTTCAGGATCCTGCATGGTCAAGATTCAGAACTACCCTTAAGATTTAATCTGTTGGTTTATTGGACCAGCTACCCTTATTTCAAGTTTTGATTTATTGTGTTACGTTGATAACATGATACTTGCTCCAGATTCTTTCCCAAGATAAAGAGCTAGCCAAGGAATTTAAGATTTAAACATGAGGTCTACATTTTCTTTATGAAAGAGTTGCTGTACACACATTACAAGGAAAATTTTGAGTGAATCCAACTCAGAAAACAATTTCTTTTAAGCCAATATAGTGTTTACTCCATCTCCCACAATTGGCTTGAATTATGTAGAAGAGTTTCAAACTTTATTGATTGTTACTTCTCTAAATATATTGATTGTTTAGAAAATTCAAACAAAACAGAAACAAAGAAAAATAAAAAACCCTATGATTGCATAAGATTATAAGACCAAAAATGTGTCTGTGTTTTCTAAATTTTAATTTTCTTCAGCAATCAAAAATTATAAGGGGAAGAGGTCAATAAAAGTCTGAGTCCTACTTCCAAAATTCATTTCCAAATACTATCTGAGGAAAGTCTTGAGTCATGGGCTTTTGGTCTCGAATTTCACCCTCTGTTCTTTAATTCCTTCCACCTTATAATTAAGATCCATCCCCAGAGAAGGTTTCTCCAGCGAAGGGTAGAGGTGCATTTGAAGGAAGAATTTCTCAGTGTATTTTGCATAATGAAAAGATCTAAAGGGCTGATACAATAATATTTTAATTTGACTTAAAATCACATAAGAACACAGTATATAAAATCAAGTCCTCACTCACACCCACTCTTCATCAAAAATGAGGGAAAAAAAGTCCAATAAAATTTTCAGAAGTCTTCTCTTCCCATATAGAGCAGGATTTTCTCTCAATGTGTCCTCAAAGAGTAACTGAGACAATTTACATGTGCTTAATTACTTCAACAACTTGCCTTACTCCTTTTCTTCCATTTTATGAATAACTTTTTCAGTGCCTCACTTATCCTGAAGTCATATATCATCTCACAGTCAACAGTTCAGTGCTTCAAAACAGGAAACAGGCTAATAAGAAGTTTAAGACAACAAAATTTCCAATGAGATGAAAATATTTGCTAAAAGTGATGAATAATTTTTCTTCATGTTAAATGCAACTTTCATCCTTCTAACATTGAAGTCTTAATGAATGTCATAATGGACATGAAACATATTAATGGGAAATAAGTATTTCTTTACCTAATTGTTCTTTTTGCATAGGCGGAAAAAATATAATTGACAATGAAGGACTGCATCACCCCCCCACACCCAGTCAGTAACTAATTTGTATACATTGTGCGTTTTTATTTCAAATATTACATCAAAAATTGCTTCCATCTTGGGCCATCTAACAATAAAATAATACTATTTATCAAATAAATATTTCTTAATCAAGTCAACAAGTGTGACCATCTCTTCATTAGAACTTTTATCTTCCTGTTTTATGCTTGTAATCTCGTATTTAATTCCCAAATATTTCAATGAAGCACAGTTATTTGAATGACTCACCTTCACATATTTCCTAAAGATAAATCTTTAAAAATCAGCTCTTTTGAGAATTAGGAATTAGATTAAATCTAAAAAGACAAACACATTGCACTGATTGAACTGTACAGTTATATTATTGTGTCTCATATTGCCACAAGATCTTTATTTGTTAGTCTGAGGAACACCACAGAGTGCTGTCAGTTATGTGTCTTGATCTGGTTGTTGTGGAGGTCAGTTAGTATAGGACAGGAATATTTTGGTAATCAATTTACATATTTCAAGCCCCCTTACCTCCCTAGGGAGAGGAAAAATATAATATTCCAAAACTGTAGATAAATAGTGAAGCGCAGAGCACAACGACAACTAAGAGTGAGAGCAGTGATATAAAGCTCTTATGGGCGCTGAAAAGTGGCAGTTTATTTAGCCAGAGCATGAAAACATTGTTTCAGTATCCACAGCTATCTTACAAGTGGGGCATTTTAGGTTATGTGAGGGAGAACTTTGCACATGTGTGTACATGTTTTGTCCTTTTTTTCTGCTATTTCATTTCTTTATACTGCCTAGATCCATCAAACAAGGAAATAGATCACTTTTTTTTTTAATATTAAAGAAAGGTTTTAAAGCCCGATAAGATCAACATATTGCATAGAAGAGAGCACACAAGTAACAACATATGAGTATTCAAGTTAAATTAGATAGGAAAATTCTTTATAGACCCTTCTCATGATGTTAACTTAGGTTTATCTTTCCTTTCTCTTCATAATATACTCAAGCTGTACTGTTTTATCACCTTTAATCATGTCCATATAACTCAATAAATTTAACTGATTAGCTTATACATACCATTTGAGTTCAACTTGTTGCCTAAAAGACCACGGAGAAAAAAGACTTCAGGTCAATTTAGTGCATGAGAAAAGATAAAAAGAGTAGGTCCTTTAATGAGTCTGTAGGCCTAGAGGAATACACACCATTTGCGCCCGCTCAGACAGCGGTTCTATGATCTTATAATAAGGTCCAATCCCAGATTTGTCCACCCTGGTTCTGCCCCGTTCTGCCCTCTAACACACCCCTTCTGGAATTGAGTCTGGGGGTGTTTGGGACCCCTTCTTCCTCATCTTCATATTCTTTGCAGCACGTACAGTCCTTGGAGTTCCTCCAAAGTTCTCGGCTTGAAGGTTGCTGTGTCTGTGTGATATCTTCTGGTCCAGGCCTTAAGGTGTATTTCTACAATTCTACTTGAAAAGAAGACTAAACACGCTTATGGAATTTTGGAGGGATTGACATGAAATGGGGTAGTAGGGTTGAGTATATGTAAACATTATGCTACAGGGTAAGGGATATAATATAGCTACATTAATATCTACTTTCACTACACATCTACTTCTAAAATCTATAAAATTTTAAAAAAAAAACAAAAAGCTCTGAGGCATATTTTATGTCCTTACTTTGTTCCTCAAAATGTTTGTTTGGTTTGGCTTTTTAGTTGTTTTGTTGTTGTTGTTTTCGGTTTGGGTTGGGTTTTTTTGACATTCAAAGACACAGTGGGAGATAGGATGTCTAGAGAAAGAATCAAATTTAATAAGCCAGCCCAAGTCTTGGTACTGAAACTCAGCCTTCTAATTACTGCCAAGTCCAAATTGTTGGTCCCAGGGTTCATTATTACCTTTTGTTTAAACACTGTATGCTAACAATGTTCTAGTATATTTGTTCGCTTCTTCTCTATCACAAAGAAAATCAGTGGGCATCGCAGTGAAAGCAGTTTGACATGAAATATTCCTGTGGTGTGTAATCAGATGCTTCTATAAATAGGTAGAACCACAATATCATGAAATGACACCATACCAATTAAAATTCAGCATTTGCAAAATCTGTTCCCCCCTCTGAAATTTACTTGGTTCAGAGTGTTTCTAAAGCAGACGCAGTACTAGATGATTAATACATCAACCTCACAGTATGTTAGTTGGTTTAGTTATGAAATACATGAAAATTATACAAATGTTTCTTCCTTAACCTCTTCATTTAACATTTCTCCATATGGCAGATGAGCCACCAAATCTGGTGCAAAGATTCTGAATTATTGATGTATTCCATTCCACAAATGGAAATTGTAGCAGGTGTGCTTGAAAGTCAAGGAAGCATGAGGAAAACAAGTTAAATCTATACTCTGTGTACCATATAACTCCAGTTTCCAGCACTTATTCTGGAGCAAATTTCATAAGCTTTTGAACAAAGTATATTGAAAAAAAAAAAGGCAGTTAATGAATTCTTTTTGAAGAAAAAAACACCAGAAAGGATTCAAATAATACAGCATCTGATGATTTTTAGAAAACATTGAGAGATCTATACTAGGAAAAAAAAATCTAAATAGTCTAAAGCTCTATTCTTCTTTAGTACTGTTCTCAAAATTGAGATAAGCCAGGTTGGATAGGTCTCTGACCAACCTGGTCTAGTGAAAGGTGTCCCTGCCCATGGCAGGGAGGTTGGAACTAGATGCTCTTTAAGGTCTCTTCCAACCTAAATCATGATATGATTTTATGGTTCTTTTTTTGTTATAACTTTACCTTCACAGAACAAAATATGAATCTTTAAAGTATTAAAACCACAAAAGATATTGAAACAGCTATCACAAGGTTAACTTACACTTCTCATATTATTGACATCACATGCCAAAATCAATCTTAACAGCTTTTAGATGAGATATTCATGGTGCCCAAGTTAGGTTCTTGCTGTGATTTGTCCTCATGAGCAAACTTTTTTTCTGATTATTTATGCAGTCTTCAAAAACTAGCCAAGCCTAGAGCTCCCAGCTGATATTTTAAGCACTCAAAGATAGGTTTGAGTGAGAAAGCAAGTCAGCATTCGTAGCTTCATTAACACTCCAGAAGTTTGCCACCTTCGAATCAAGTTTCACAGAAATAAAAATATGCATTAACCTGACATATGAATTGTGATTGCCAAAAAGTGTTTTTACAGTGAAATGTAAGACTCAACATGGGTAGAAGCTTCATGCTGAAGTAATTCTTTTTCATATATTGTAGCTGGAGTCAGCTTTGTGTGAGAAGGCAAGGTGCTTGTATGGCAGTAGTCCTGAAAAAAAAGTAGGCATCTGTGCCTGTCAGTCTGTATATGAGTCGAAAACCAGCACAACTGAGTTGTGAAAACAGGGGACTAAGTTATGAGAAAACTTTGTTTTCATTACATTGATGCCCCTGCTACCCACTAGGGTCCTACCTGACCTCTGATAGCTGCACTGATGTCTCTTTTGCAGCCTCCCTCAGGAGTTTAGCTGTTTGGCCCATACAGTTCAAAATCTTTCCTTAATGTCTAGCCTAAACATTTCCTTCCTTAGCCTCAGGTCACTGATCCTTGTCCTACATCTTCTGAGACTGTGAATAATTTCCTGCATTCAATTTCCACTGCTGTATTTGAAGGCATAAGAGTGAGAACAAAAAAAGTCAGAAAACGAGAGGGGAAAAAAGGTCTCTCTAGTCTAAAAAAAGCTCCTCAGCTCTCCCACTGACTGCATTACAACAGGATTATCAAGGTTTCTACACTTCAGTTTTATCAGAAAGTTATAAAGAAGACCAGACAATTATATAGTACTCTTAAAGAAACACTACTCTAGATTAAACAAAAATAATCAATAGATGAGGCCCATCAAGTACTGACAAGTGCTTGTTTCTTTCTCTTTCCACTTACTGGAGGGGAGCCAGCAAGCCCAATATACTCTAGTCTAAAAGAGATTTTAATGAAAAAATCTTTGCAATGTAAGCTTGAACACTGCTGTTAAAGCTAAAAAAAGAAGATAAAGTACTCTGTCATAATTTTATGTGAGGCAATTAAAATGCATTTCCACATTGTGTAAACAGATGACAAACTGATTGCTTCAAAAAATAACACAGAGATGAATTGAATGAGTTTAAAGAATTAACCATTCGCATTAGGATGTCAAGGACTATGGAAATCTTAGTGAGATCACAAAGGTAGTGAACCACTGGGCATACTTCATTACTCATGATAGTGGACATGCAGTTGGGGAAATACGGTAAAACAGATCACTAGTACCTGACATTGCTATCTGCTCCGACTCAAAAAAAACCAAAAAAGGAACAACTAAAAAAATCACACAATGAATTACAATTCATTGTAATTTGCTATTTATTGTAATTGGCTATTTACCCAGCATTTTACTTGAAGAGTTTAATCTGTTGCAAAACTCTATAAAGTATTTGAAGCAGTAAAGAAACTAACCATACTCAAACTGAAAATAAACCCCAAAACAACTGAGGACCACATAAGGAGAAATTCTGTATATATTCTAGATATACCTCTTCATTTATCTGGATAAGTCTTCACAGACAATTGCACTTCTTATGTTTATGTGATATTGCCCGAGCCCATTCCATGCAGAAACAACGTGTCAGAATGCAGTAGTTTAACTTTTAAACAACAATGATAAAAAGTTTTGATTTATTATCTTCACTGCATTCTGGGGCTGTGATATTAATATAATTTTATGGTATGTAATTTATTTATGGCACGTAATTTATTTATGGCACATATATTTTGTGTTGTTGTGGTTTATTACAATGGGCAGCCAGTACAGATGAACAGGGCATGACACGTCACAACCTAAATTTACATGAAGCACTTACATTTCATGCCCAAGATTTAAGCTGACATGACAGAGACATAATTTTTTCACAAAGATCCTGTACATGGGATCCAGCTCAAACCCATAGAGTTTCCTCAGCCATCTCCATCAAATTCATGGCACAAGTTTACTTCAACCTATTCCTAAACTTGTCAAAGTTTTGATAGGATATGTGTGGAGACATATTCCGAGAGAAAAATCCTACAAAATTTATTTGATTTTGGTGATTAGACAGTTGTTTAAAAATGTTCATCTATGATTCCTATTTTCATTTAATTTAAAGGACAATGTTCTCTACTAAAAAAAAAAAAAAATAATAGCCAAACGTGCTCCCCCAGCAAATTTGAAGTCTGAATGAAGAGAAATTCACACTTGACTGTGACAAATCATTTTGAGCCTCTGTAGTATACTATATCCTACATTAAGACTTCGACATGTTTAAACCCATAACTTTTTAAGTGATACAGGAAAAACTAAACAGCAAGCATCAGGAAAAACTAAACGGCAAGCATATCAAAGCAAACAGATTTTGTCCTTGATGGCAAAAAGGATTGAGGTATTTGAAGCACTGTCTCTATATTGAAGAAAATTATATCTTTTAGAACATCAAGGTTCTTCAATTTAAGAGACTTGATGGGCTTCCATGACACTTGACACCTTATCAGGGAAGAGCTGAATGTTAACAGGACTGTTTAGGATCTTATACAAGGGCTTTCTCATTTTAATATGAATCATGTCTGCCTCCATCTATAACCCTGACACCAAAGAGAAAAACATCTTTATTTCTTACTAAGATGAATATAGTGAATTAATAATATTGAAATAATAATATTCATTTAAGCTGAAAGTAGGACAGAGTGTAGTGCACAAATTAAGTCTATACTAGACTTTGTCTTTCTTCTGGATATTCAGAGACAATTTTATTTTAGTTTGTTTGTTGTTCCTTTTTTGTGAGTGCTTAAGTTTGGGTTTGAAGAGACAAAACATTTTAAAAAAAATCTACAGGTTATATGGGAACATCATCTGCATTGAGCTCTTCTCATGCACCTCTGCCTCAACCTAATAATGGGTATAAGGGACAGCTGGATGCAATTCACTGTTTTCTCTAGTGAGAAGGGATGGAAGCAATATTAGTCAAAAATCACCTTTTTGCCTGAAGAGCAAAGAGGACACCCTACACTGCCATGTGATGTGAAAGCCTGATCACAAGTGAAGTGTCCTCGGACATTTCTTTCCCCTTAGACCCAGCCTGTAATAGCTGACTACAACAACAGCATCAGTGATGGAAACTGTTGAAGCAGCCAACATAACATCCCCTAAACCAGTTTAAACATTGATGGATATTCCAAAGAATATTTTGCATTTGCTAGTCTGAGATCTGTTTTATCACACTTACAAGGTTGACCTTTAAAATATTGTATTTACTATTGAAAGAAAGAATTAAAAAAAGGGGATAAACCGCTTTATAACCTGAATTTATTGCCTATAAAATCACTTCCCAGCAAGAAACCTGATTACAATCAAATAACCCTCCAAACTGAAACAGTTTACCTGTGATCAATTTTGGTGGTAGTAAAATCCTAATTATGTGCAAAAATACATTCAAGGTTTGTGGTATTACCAGTAAAATCTTCATGGCACTTAGCACATTGGGGTAAATTAAAGGATTATTTATAAAATCAGGGGTAAATTAAAGGATTATTTATAAAATCAGAACTTTCCAATGTCAACTTTTTTGGAGAACAGCCATATCTTCTGTAATAAAGCTTCAATCTGAGATACAATTAGTGTAATCTCAGTCCAGATATTCATGCAAGAACATGACTAAAGACTCTAGAGACTTGTTACAATAGGAGCTCGGCTAAGTTGCACAACGAAACACTCTTATGTGGAGTCTCATTTTTTCCCACATTAGAAAGTAGAAAAAAACCATACAAATCTTTAAAAAGAAGAAATGCTTGCAGTGAGAACTGTATTTGCAATTAAGGAAATTACATGAATGCATATAGAAACAAAGAGTATCTGAGCGGGAGGATAACTTGAAATAATGTTTTAGGGGTAGAAGAGCAGATTAAGGAAACTTAATCTACTCTCTTCCCTTCATCATAAATATTAACCCTTCCTACATTTTCTATATATTTTCAGTGTCCTTTCCAGGATGAAGCACTGAGCCATCTTATCTTCTAGCTGTTCTTTCATTACATTTCTGAAAGAAATTTATTTTCCAGTATTTTAATTTTTATTCACAATTTTCTCCCACTATTGTCTCTCCAGTCTGTCTAAACCTGTATTGTCTCCCTAATAATCAGGGAGGTGCTTTTAGTAACATTGATTTCCCAAAAGTACAACACAAAAAGTGAAACACTGTTCACAAAAGCTCCAATCGTATTGCAAATTAAACTGTATTATATTATCTGTCTCAGATTCTGCTTATGTTTGAGAAAGAGTCTCGTGGGATCTAAGCAATGCCCGTTGCTGAATGGTAGGAATACTGGCCACTGCAGTTTGATTTTCTTGCAGTAGTTCCATCCTTTTTACCTTAAAGGTTATCCCTATTTTCTGTAACACATACACTTTCTCCACTATATGCTAGTATAACTTCTTGAAAGGGCAGCTGTAATTTACTTTGTAGGGACAAATAAATCTATTTTGGCTTGCTTGGCTTGCTTGTGAGTCTTTTTTTTTACCTCCACACTCCATTAGAAATTGTAGAAAATGTCTTCAGTACAACTTAGCATAAATACATGAGAATTGGTCGTCTCTTTGTACAGAAATCTTTTCTATGAGTAATGGAGCCCCAAAATTAAGATCCTCCCACATTCCTCATGCAGAAGAACTGAGAGCAACTAAATTCTAATTTTGGCATTTCTGTACACTTAGAGGAATGGGAACATTGAAACTGTGATGCCGTTGACAGCACAGGACATTCATGGATCCACAGCCTTCCCACTCCACACCAGGAAACTCATGAGAGAAGCTGCTGTTTCAGGAGAAGAAGAGATATAAATAGATCAAGAGGGAAGCTGCTGTCAGTCCCAAGAGCTCAGGGAAAACTGGGGTCAACACTCTTGTTCTGAGATTGGCCACTTCTTCCTCTTTGCTCTGGTTGTGTAATGTAATGCCAGCATTTTGGCTCCTATTTGCCAAGCTATGAGCAGACACAGGAGACACTTGATCACTTTAGTTGTGTTTAGACATAGATTTTATTACAAGATCTAAACTTCACTGGAGACTCTCCTAATTTATTACAGCAGGAATGACAATGAATCATGTCTTGTACAGAGATTCCTAGATGCATCATTAAAGTACTTTCCATTACTAAGGTTAGGCAAATTTACATGTTAAAAAAAAAAGAAAAGAAAGAAAAAAAGTGAAGTAAGGAAAAAATCTAAGATCAAACAACTGAGATCCATATTAAGTTATTGACAGAAATTTAGTGACAGGGATTTATCTTTGCTGTGCATTTCAAGCAGTTTGTTTTCATTCTTCATGTTGCTTCCATTTGCCAACCACAATTGCCAAATGCTTTGATAAACAATAAGTCTTAAATGAGAGCAATTTATCACATAATCTGATGCTAAATTCCTGGGGTTTGTGTTTTCGTGCTGCAAACATAACTCTATAGACGTGTAGTGCTCTCAGTTACCATACCTGTACATGATTGACCTGGTTAGCTCTCAGTCCTTCCAGATCATTCAGGTCAACTCAGGTTCCTTTTAAGTGCAACACACCTTTGCAGTCAACTCAGTGCACTTATACAAGCACAGATGAGTAGTTCCTGAGGGAAAAAATAGCTTGAAAAACAAGAAAGCAAGCTGGAAGTATGACATCAATAAACCATGGCCTATCTGGGATATTTTCAGTAAAATGTGTTTCAGTCTCTACCGTGTAACTGTGCATGTCTCTAAAGTTTTTACATGTTTTCAGCCAAAATCCTTATTTTTTTTGTGATATGGTAACTGTAACCCAGATATCTGTTATTTTCCATATTGTCCAACACTGATTCTGCTGCTTTTTGCACATATCATGGAAATGTCATTTTCTTTGTTTAGTTCCCATGTTTCCTGGTTCACATCTCCTTCTGCTCCTTGAATGTAAGTTAGCCTCTTACCTAGACTCCCAGAGCTCCTGTTGAATGACTGATTTCATGGAGTGGCACAGAGAGCAATAATGTAATTCACTGGATAGAGAAACAAGAAAAAATTTCAGACTGGACTCAGCTATGCAAGGAGACAAAGAGGAAAATATGCTGAATTTCAAAGCATTCATATCTATCACTCCTCGGGCCAGGTTTCCAAAGAGCAGGGAACTTAATACATTTCAAAGCAATTGCCTGCCATTGTGGCGCCTACTGTTCTTCCTAATTCCCCACAGATGTCAAACACAAAGTGTTTTTTAAGGGGTTTTTTTGTATTATGCTTCTAGAATGTTTTTATTATTAATTACAGTACTGTGCAGAAGCTCAAAGCAAGATTCTGGATTAGTACTTTATAATACAAATTAATTATGATTAATAATGGCAGAAAGGAAATGGGTAAAATAGTGAAGTGTTCCTGGGGAATGACTGACGACTTCATTTTGATCATGAAGCTGGGGTTTACGAAGTGAATGGGTATAATTTTTGTGAAGTCAGCTAAAAAAAGTTAATCTTTATTTCACTCTGAAGGTATGTTTAAGTAAAAAAGCGCATATTCTCACTTGAAGTTAACTCCTCTGTAATGAGATTCAAGGGGAGAAAAGAGCTTAATCACCAAGAAAGTATGGCTTTGAAGAATTCAGTTATTTATGCATTATTCACTGAAACATAGTCAGTGATTTCATAAGCAACTAGACAATTAAGGAATTCAACAAAAACCCAATAGGAAACCTTAACAGAGTCAAAGATTGGATTTCTAAAAGATTCTGAGTCACAACTTCCCCAGTTGGCTTCTTCATGGGAAAGAAAGGAAGAGAGAAAGAGAGAGAGAGAGAGAGAGAGAGATTGAGAGGGAGAGAGTGGGAATGGAAGGGAATAAGAAACAAAGGGAGGAAGGGAAGACTAAAAATATATATATGAAACAAAATTTTCTTGCTGGAAATTTTATATTATGCAAATAAAAAAAATTGTCTTAATGTGAGACTAATTGGGATGTTCTGCACCTTCAGTCGTACAGGACACCAAACTAGAAAATATTTCATAAATTTAAATGATTGACTAGCTTATTGGAAACAATTTAAATGTCAAAAAGAAATTTAAAAGAAAGAAAAAAACACTCATCTTTTTACACTTGCATGATATTGTCCTCTTCCTAAAGCAATAAACATCAGAAAGAAACTCATTCTGAGGGATATCATCCTTTCATTTCTTCTTGCTCTGAACAAAAAAACAATAGTAGTCTGTGATTCAAGATTGCTTGAAGATTGCTAAATTGTGGCTGAAAATGTCAGGGGTGAGCATTTGTAACTATTATTTCTGGACTTTTCAGGTTATTGTGCTTTGAATTTTAAGGACTGTAGTGTAATAGTCCTCCTCTCCCTGGAGATAAAGAAATTGAAATTGCTGCACGTGACTTGATGGTGCTAACACAAACTAGAAGGAATGAAGCCCTGCCTTAGAGATTAGACCATTACAGGCACAAATGAGATATAAGAATCAAAATAAATAGCATGGAGGAAGGAAACAGGTGAGTAAAATCTACCGTAGAAAAAAAAAACGGAGACAAAATATGCAGATACCCTGGAATCTCTTCTCTTTCAGACCTGCAGTCAAGCACAGTTGATGTAATTCCCAATATATGGTTGGGTGGTTTTTTGTCATTGTTGTTGTTGCTTTATTTACTTTTAAAATTTATTTTTAAATGCCTAATTTCATTTATCTATTATCATGACTGATGTGCCTTATTTTGATGGCCAGACCTAGGTATTCCACATGAACTCCTTGATAAGATTGGGATTTTTTTAGGATATTCTACTTATTGTCTAATTCAACATGACTTTATTGTTCTTTTGCCAGAATAGGTACTCTTAATTAAAAATTCCACCAGGGAAACCTTTAACTTTATTATTTAGATGCCTAACACTGAAAGTAGATACAACTTCAGTTTTCACTGTAGGATACAGTTCAAGATCAATGGGTCAAAAGCTGGATAATGATTTTACTTTTGAGTATTAACCATCAGATCTGTTGTTGAAGGGTATTGCTCTCTTATCAACACTATTTTCCCTTTAGAAACAGAAAATTTGAAGAAGCTATCAGGGTAGCTAAAAAGCCATCTCTCAGTCCTCAGCTAGTGTAAACCAGGGTGCAGGTCCCTTCGGCACCATTAAGGAAAAATATTTAAAGTCACCATGTCATACTTGCATCTCACGGCTGTGTGAGCCCCTTCTTTTACAGACAGACACCACAACTGTCAAGTTCCAGGGCCTCATAAACCGCTTACAACAGAGTCAGCAATCTATACTTGGTGGTGGTGGTAAGGTGTGTAGGAGGAAGAAGGAAACCGCACCATATAGTCAAGGGAAATGTGGCCCAAAAAGCCCCCATCCCTTTCTTAAACCACAGCCTTAATTCACCCTTATTTTGGGATCAGCTGCATTGTGGTCATGCTGTTAATGACACCTCACATGCAGGCAGATGTCTGTAATGTGTTATAACGTCTGGTACCTTCAGAGACACAGAGAGCACCTATTCATGTTACTCTCAATGCATGATTGGGTTTCATAATTTTGCCCTGTGGTTATCATTAGTAATCACAAGTGCTTGCTGACATTCATCTTAGAAAAATCACACTGCGTTGTATTTTCTTCATCATTTACGGCATCAGGCTGACTTATGAAACAATTTAGCTAGCTACTGGTTTTGGTGTCAGTATTTCATTGTAAATTTTTGAAGGTAGGTGATTTAAACTGGTCAGCTGAGAAGCTGCTGTTCTTAGAGGCACTGAAGCAAAGAACTCACCATAAACCAATTGTTTAAATATTTTCACAACGGACGACCTAGCTGGATTTAGCTAAGAGTTTTTCTAATGATATTTTGCATGTCAGTCTTTATCATTAACCGTCAAAATTCCAAACATCACATTCCTGCCCCATAATTCTAAAAAAGGTATAATATTACAGTGTCAAAACCCCCTAATTAACATTATTCTCTGCTTAAAGGTATATCAATATCAATAAGGCAAAAGAAAGAGAACTGAATGGATTTTAGGTTGAGGATGGTTATTCTGAAAGTTAAGAAAGTGTTTAACATTTTTAACGGTAGCTTTTTGGTACTCTTGAATCAGGTACAGGCCAAGATGTTAAATTTTAATAAATCAGTACTTGGGGACTGTAAGCCTAACCACAGCATCAGTTTCTGCTACAAAGAAGTAGGAAAGATGATGGGAACAAGGATTGGATGGGTTCAGTTATTTATTTTTGCTTCAATCCTCCCATAATTGTAGCCAGTCTTTCAGTGGTTATAAGTTGTCCAAGAATATCTGCATCTCCCTAAGATTCATAATTAACATTTCCCAGTAAGCTTGCTTAAGTAAATCCAACGAACATTAAAGACCAAATATAGTAGTGATGCTGTACCACAGAAAGATGGCAGAATTTCTCAAGGTCATAATTCCCATGCCCACAGTAGCTGAGAGTTTACTAAAAGAGAACAAAAAATATATTTGGCTGCGATTAATACAGAGCAAAACACAAAATAGTGACACAGTCTCCTTTTGTGTCATTAATGTGAAGCTCCATAAGAACTGATAACCGCTAATATCATGTATTCAGTGATAATTACGAAAGATTTAATTATAAAATTTACTCCAGAAGCACTTAAATCTTAAAACATCTTTTCTCTGCTGCTAAGTTTGAAAGACTTTTCAGTTCCAGCTGATTACAAATCTTCTCATTTCCAATTCTAGATTTATACCTGAGTTCCTCATATACTTTGATTTGTTCGGGTATCCGTACTGTTTTTAGGTTTAAGTAGTTCTGTTCCTTCCTTCACATCTAATTCTGAATGCATTAGTCAACATTAAATTTCTTCCCATTCTTTCCTAGCTTAGGCTGAATAAACCAAGCTCTAAATCTCTCTCGCTCAGATAAATATTGCATTCCCCTAATTACCATAATAGCTGTTTCCTACACCTGTTCCTTTATTATGTTATCTTTCTTGAAAATAGGTGACCAGAATTGTATGTAGTATTCTGAACAAAGTCTTAATGAATGCCTTGTAAAATTATTAGTATTAACCCTGCTCTGTTTAAAAAACTGTTTAATCTTTTCCAGAAAAAAAACAAAATTTGGTTTTGTCCTTAAATTTATGTTTTATGTAAACTCATTGAATATCCATTACTTAGGAGGGGAATGTTTTGCCCAAAGAATTGTTAGTGTAGAACATAAATAGTATTTTTCTGGTTTATTCATAGGTTACTTGCCTATAAAATATGGAAATAAAAACTTACTCTGAAAAGAATCCAAGGAAAGACTATTTTTAAGAAATTCCAGTCTACTCTCTGATGAGCCAATACCTACCACATCACAACCACTATCACAGACTAAGGTATTTTTTCAGAAGAGACGGGGAGTAAGAAAAAAGATCAGTAATTTTCAAACTAATAGCCAAGTAATAAACTATTATATATGACATACAACTCCTAATATATTCCTAGGTTACCCAGGGGAATCAGCAGGAAGTTGTTTTGGTAAAGCACTTTGTTCAGGCCTCTGTTATTATACTACTCCCAGAGAAAATAAAAGTAACTCTAATGCACTAATGTAGGTAGTGTATGGACACTTGTCTAGGGGTAGGATAGCCTTCTTCCTCTGTTAAGTGTTTATGAGCATAAAATGGAGCAGCTACAGGAAGACTGACGATAAAAGGCACTCTGTCATAAACTGGACCCTTCACTAGACATGTCCTTGATTCAGTGAGATTGGAACAAGCTGCAGCATGAAGTGCCACTTCAGAGAAGTGCTCTAAATCTATCCGAGAGAAGATTTCTTCTACAATTTCACATATTCCATCGAAACTCCTGAATACCATGTCATAGTTCATACTAGGACAAGTCTCTTTCCCTGATGCTTTGTGAATGGTAAATAAAATCTCCACGAATCTGTTTCTAAAGTCATGCCATTCATTCAAAAAAATGAACAAACAAACAAACAAACATTCCCACAGCACTTTCCATTTTTGTTGCTGTTATTAAACCTTCCCTCCCCCTTTACAAATAGTTCATATTCTGGAATAATATTTCTTTATATTGTCAAAAATATATTCACTTTTTGGGTCTAATTTAGTTACCTTTTGAGACACCATAAGATATCTAAACTGTCTAAAAGTATGGGACTTCAAAAAATGTCAGTGACTGAGATCCAGTCCCTCTTGGTTGGGTAGGTGCAGAAAGGAAAAGGAGAGAAACTTAGATTGTCTGTATTAAAGGAACAGAATCAAGTTTCAGTTCTCTGGACCTTGTTAATTTGTGCCAACATTTAGCTACATATGCCAGTCATGGGGGGAGTAAAAATAAACTGGTTACAGATCTGAGACATAAACCTGGCATAGTTCAGAATGACCTTAAAACAGCAGCAACTATTCTACTATTTTAGGTGAAAGATGGATGAATTCACTGCCTTAAGGTCTGTTCAAAACTGGTGACATCCTAACAATGACCTTTCTGTCTTCCAGAGAACATGAAGGACAGACATATCATGCTCTGCAAGGAAGAGGAATACAGAAGGGGTACTGTATAAACTTCTGAGCTAGAATATCTGTCAACTTACTGCTCCATTGGATAACTGGCATGACAGTAATGAGCCAAAAGAAGTACATGATTCATTAAAGGACAGTGTACATTAAAGCATGGCAAGATTTGACATTAGAAAATAAACTTACAGAAAATTGCAAACTGATCCAAAATGCTTTCCTTCTCTCAAGCTTTCTTTTCTCTTCTCTTAGCCAGCAGATTTTTCCTCTCCTCCCTAAAACCAGATTGTATTGAATAGTGAAGAACCTACAAATCACATATGTCTATTTCTTCTCTCCCTACCTACTCTTCCTCTTTGCTTCAAAAGATGCATATGCATATTGAAAAAGCTTTCTATCATATATGGAGAGATCTACATGTTTTGTAGAACAAAAAAGAAAGCCACAGAGACAGCTGCTGGGTTAGTATTGTAGGTGATTGTTCTGGTAAAGACTTGGCTTAGAAATCAGCTGTTTTGTAATTCTGTATCCCACGCTACAAGACTGCAAGAAACTTTGAAACTTTGTCCCTTCAGGATCACATCAAAAGTTCTAGCTTTTTTCTCTACTTTGGAGACTGATTCACACAAGACTGTTTTTTAGTTCAGTTCCTACTTCTAACCTTTCTTCCAATGTAGGATATGCTGCCACATTTTAAATACTAGAAAAACCTTAGCCTGGTAGTTGGTTTCTCATTTCTTCCTTGTACTCTGGTTAGTGCTTTTCCAAGTAGCATGGGGCTGTGCTAGATAAAAATTCATCACACAATAATTCTGAGGGAGCAAAACCAAACTCAATCTTTTGACAGAAAATACAAGTATACTTGGGAGTAGCTGCAGACCTTTACTGTCTTTTTGTTTCTTTTATTTATTGGTTTTGATGAAAAAGCAGGATTCACATAAGAGTTGTGTTCCTACCTGTTCAAGATAATCCTGACCATCTTTCCAATGTCATTTCCAAAACTGTTATCAAGATCCAGGTTAGCTTTATTTCCCCACAGTATTATTAAGATGAATAACTATATCTGATGTTATAAAAATCTATCTAAAAATGATAGATCCAAATAATGTCTCACAATAAAAGATAATTGCAATCTACTGTCAGTCTATGTAAAGCTCAAGATGCCTTCAAG
>NW_016690223.1:4467831-4487362 GCF_001604755.1 Lepidothrix coronata
CTTATTCTCAGCTATAGTCAAGGGGCATTTTCATTCCTTTATTATTTTCCTTGAAACTTAATAATTTGTCATAATTGATAAATGTGTGTTGCTAGCAGCCACCTAAACAATTTATGTTTATTCTTCAACTAAGGTAAAAAGCTCTTTGCCATTGTCATCATTCAGCTCAAAATAAAGTATAGCTGGCATGAAATGTATTCAAACCCTTTCATTTATCCTGTGTCATCTGTAGTTCTACTAGGTAAAATAGTAACACTGATTAAAAAGTTCAGTTTTTTTAGAACAGAAAGAAGAAAGAAAAAGAACAAATTTATTTAAACACTAAGCATTTTCTCAAGTGTCCAGATTGAATTTCCTGTCTCTCCTCTTTCTTTTTCATACTTCCTTCCTTCTTTTTTTTTTCCTCCTCTTTCTTTCTCTCTCTTTCATTGTGTTTCCCTGTATTGTTATCACCATGTGTGTCACTGTCAGTTGGTAAGAAATGTCCATGTTTCCCTAAATAAAAATCTAAAGAGCTTGTACCATTTTAAAGGGATTTCTGTGAGACAGTCCTCTGACCAATAACACATATGCTCTAGAAATGCTAACTAAATGTTTAGTGAGGTAAGTGTAGTAGGAAACCAGTATTAGAGTTTCAGCTGAGCTAGAAATCTACAGAGTTTCAGGTGGCATTTTCTTCCTTTTGATTTAAGCCTCTGAAAGCTAGGATCCAGAACTAGTTGCATTGTTGGCCATTTTTTTTCATATTCCACAAAAACTGTTAAGCTTCTCTACAGGATACCCTATTCATCTATCCTTACATTCTGTCACTGGATAGTATAAAATATCTTTAGAAGTGTTTATGCTTTTTCACTGAATATAGAGGGGCTTGAAACTAACTATTAGAGTTCCAAAACTTTGACAGATTAATCTCTCCCTTTTTGTTATTTTCTTTTAAACTCTCCCTGCATTATCAACTACATGTCCAGTGATATTACAAAACCTCTCCGATTTCTAATTGAGCATTTCAACGTTACCTCTTCCCTGTCTCTGCACAGAAACAAGAAAAATGTGTTGATTCTGCCAAGACCTAGCAAATTTTGTTTCTATGTCAGCATTCCAGATATCAATCAGCTTAAGAAAACTGGTGTTTCTACATATACATAATTTGAAAGGGGATGACAGGAAAGCTTGTGGTTCAGGTTCATGTAATTCTTTGCCAGTAACATATTGAATTAACACAAAGACATTTTTCATATCTTTTGGCAGTTATTCTGCTGGTGTAAAACTTTGTTGTGCAGTGCAGTGTTTTAACAATGTCACAATGCTAATATACAGTGGCTGGTAATCTGGCCTACTGCATGAATAGCTGTAAAAAGGTTTTAGGAGGTTACAGAACTGTAATTTTTTTACTCCACCTTTGACTGCATTCCTGTGATAAGAAATCCTATGTAGAAAGTTTGGTGCCACCCTTAAATGCAACCTGAAAAATATTAACTGAGCACAACCACTAAGATTGACATAGGTTTTCTTCCAGAATACAAATTTTAACTCTAACTGCATTACAGCTTTATTAATTTCCCAGTGTTTCCAATGTGGTTTTACTAGCACGTTTTTGCAAGTCATTAATTGTGCATTCTGCCTCTCTAGCATTAATGACATTGTAATTTATTCCAAGACTGCTAGAGAAATGAACTGTAAAGTACAGTTTTCATTAAATGGCCTGAAAAAAGTAATAAACACACAAATAAATACTTACTAATAAACAAATTATTCATAACTATTTCGAAACACCAAAATAACTCTTGAGACAAAAACAAAAGAAAAAGATAAATACCAGTGAAGATGTGAAGTCTGAAATGGCATTTAAGGGAAAAATAAACCATGATAAATCTTATGAAATATTTCCATCTAATTATTTTTCTCTTACTTTTGAGCTATAGTACCACTGGAAAACTGAATTTCCATTTATTCTCAACTGTTCCTTCATAGTACGTCCTGAGCTTATAGATACAAAAAAAATCTTGAAAATCTCTCATGGATGCTTCTAGATTTTATTCTTTTCTCACAACCTCTGAAATAGTAAATAAGAATAATAGTAATTTCAAACTTTTCTCTGACTGTGGAAGATGTCACTTGATAGCAACACTGAAATACAACAGGAGTCTTACAGTATAAAAGCAAATTTTTAGTGGTACATGGAGTGATCCAGGAAGACCTAGTAAAAAAAAAAGAAACCATAAAACCCAAAAAAACCCCCCCCAAAGTCTGCAATTTGCATAAAACTCTAGTTCCAAATGTCTAAGTTGTGAATTTGGCTATGGACTGTACCAGACATGTAGGCTACTCATCACTACACATTTACATGATTATGGTAATATTGCATGTTCTCTCTATCCTCTTATAATTTTCATAAGAGGAAAATGATGTATGTTTTTGGCTACTCTGAGCTCTTATAATCATGGAATCACAGAACTATTTAGGTTGTAAAACATCTCTAAGGTCACTGAGTTCAAACATAAATGTAACACCGCCAAGTCCACCACTAAACCATGTCTCTAAGTGTCATATCTACATGTCTTTTAAATTACCTCCATTAATGGTGATTCAACCACTTCCCTGGGCATCCTATTTGAATGCTTGATCGCTCTTTCAGTGAAGAAATTTTCCCTAATATATGGTCTAAATTTCCCCTGGCACAGCTTGAAGCCATTCCTCTTGTCCTCTGGCTTGTTACTCAGGAGAAGAGATCAACCCCCAGCTGGCTATAATCTCCTTTCAGATAGTTGTAGAGACTGATGAGGTTTCCCCTGAGCCTCCTTTTTCTCCAGGCTGAGTAACCCCAGCTCCCTCAGTTGCTCCTCATAAGACTTGTGCTCCAGACCCTTTACCAGCTTCTTTGCCCTTCTCTGGACACACTCCAGCACCTCAATGTCTTTTCATAGTGAGGGGACCAAAACTAAACAGAGTATTCAAAAGTGTGGCCTCACCAGTGCCAAGTACAGGGGACAATCACTTCCCTTGTCCTGCTAGCCACATTATTTCTGGTACCAACCAGAATGCCTTCTGGCCACCTGGGCACACTGTCGACCAACACCCCTGTTCTTACACCAGCTTATTTCAAAGCAGACTTAATAGCATGTTTCTAGCCTAAGATTTGATTAGTGACATAATTTTGACATCATAATTCTTCACAAGAGGATTAATTGTCACTACCTCCAAGTAAAATTGGAAAGGACTTCTTCTGAAGTCTGAAATGCTGTGCATCAAATCCATCAGCTTATATGACACATTTCTACCTTCACCTTTATTCCCAGTTCAGTGCGCAGATTCATTTTTTGCAAATGTCCTTCCAAAGCCCTCCTGTGTGCAATAGTAACATATTGTAAGGGTTTTTCTTCATCCAAAATACAATATCTCCTTATATAATATCTTTAATTTTACTTCATTAATTCTTTTTCTGATTTTGCCTAAATTGGTTAGAAACACTTGATCTTTGAATAAACTTTATGGTTCCTCTTTATAATTTTGTGATCCTTTACAAAAGTTTAGTTTTTGCTAACAGAGCACCTATTGAGCAATGGAGTCTCTTCTGACACTTTAGTGCCTTCTTCATATATCAAAATTTCTAAATTCCTGAATTCATTCCTGTCAGGCTCCATCTCATAATTCCTTTGCTATTGTCCTCAGATTTCCATTTCCCTTAACGTTTTTCCCATGTATTTATTTTTTCTTATTGTGAAACATTCACTTTTACACTTCCCTATCTATTATGACCAGTATTATCAACATCACTTTTTTATTTTAGCCATTCATACTTTCTTTTTTTTTCTTCCACATTTTTTGATAAAATTCCTGCAACTCACTTTAGGAGGCACCTACTTCTCACTGGAATGTAATTTATTAGACTTTGCAAAAAGAATGCATTATAAATAAAATACAATATTATTTATATTCTTTTACTTGTTTTGTGCAGGCACCAGCTGCTGTTCTCATGAATAGAGCTATTAGGAAGTTAAAAGTGTCAGAAGACAAAAAAAGGAAGAAATTTGAATAGGAAGATATTTTTAAACCATTCTAAAATCACAAAGCTTAAAAAAAAGGATAAAAAATCCTAAAATGAAATATACTTGTAACTATTGCAAATAAGAGACATTCAAGTCCCTTTCTAAATTTTCAGAATTAATTACTCAGAGGAAGTCTATATTTGATGAATTGTCTAATAATATACTAAAGAGTTTTTAAACTGGCTATTTTCTTACCTCATATCATCAAATCAGTTGCAGCTGATTCTTTCCTTTGTACTATTCAAACTCTAGTTTTTTTCCTCTAACTTCCATGTTTATAAGGATGATTTTTGTTTTCAGGAATATTTTCTCATTTGTGAAAAGAAAACAGGGTATATCTAAGAATTTTCTGTTAATGTACAGCACATCAGTCTTTTCTTGTTTTATAATTGCTACTTGTGCTTCCAGAAAGTAAGCCATTACCAGACATTTCAGAATTAAAAGATCATTTATGTTTTAAGTCATTGCCAAAATGCATTTCAATCATCAAGTTTTGTCTTCATAAAAGGCTTGCAGGTTTGCTGAAAAATTAAGATTTCACAGCATTCACTGAAGTGCTTTTGAGAAGGACAATAACCTGAAGATATAAATCCAATTATTTAGTTTCCATGAAATTAGCATAGTTAAAGCTGATTTGATTCCTGAGGGGATCCTTTTCTACATTTCTGAAAAATGAATGAGAACATGATACAGTTAAACTTACAACGAAGTAGGAGGAAGGCAAATTTCAGATACTTGTATTCTGGGAAACACTGTAGCCATAGCCAAAATCTGTGATAGTCTCAATTCTTAATAAGGATCAGACAGAATTTTTGATTGTTCCAAATTTGAAGTTAACTGATTTTTGGAAGTAATTTTTACTTCCTTGCAACAAATTAATCAATGCATTGGATAAAAAGTAGATATGATAATATATTATTCCAGTGGAAATTTTTTCTAGGAATTAGGGAAAACTAAAAACCAGGACAAAACAACCATAAGAGATGAAAAAAACTCTTCTGATCTGAATATATTCTCATTAAGCTCTCCAAGATTCAAACATAACCAAACTAATCAAATTCTCTTTTATATAGTCTTCTTGATTCAATTATATCTGGAACATCAGATATTGGGATCCTATTGAAAGGCATGTGATGGACAAGACTTTGAAAGGAAAAATTACTGAAAAAACCCGAACTCTAAACTCAACTGATATCTCACACATTTTTAACAAGAACCAAAATTCAACCCTTCTTTCAAACTATAGAAAAGACTGCAAAATATGAAAATTAGTAACTATTCTTTCAGGTAGTTGTGGAGAGCAATGAAGTCTCCCCTGAGCTTTCTCTTCTCCACACTAAACAACTCCAATTCACTCAGTTTTCCTTCATAAGACATCTAGACCCTTCACCAGGTTTATTGCCCTTCTTTGGACACAAGACTACATGAAAGTTGTTAGAGGGATGCAGAACAAAGCCCAGTGATTCAGCTGGAATTCAAGAACTTAATATATTTGGAACAAAAATAGGGGCTGAAAATAATATACTTAATTTATATATTAGACATTGTGTGAGTTAACACAGACAGGAAGCCGAAACAACTACAAAACTATGTCTGAAAGGCAAAGAGTAAATTTATTTCGTTATCTCACTAACCAGAGGATCCCAAAGCAACTCCTGGGCAGAGAAACATGTAGTCGGTTCACCCTGGCCAGATACCAGGTACCCACTAAAGCCACTCTCTTGCTCTCCCCTCTGCAACTGGACAGAGGAGAGAGAAAAAAGACAGCTAATAGTTCATGAGTAGAGATAAGAGCTGGGAGAAGTTAGTGACTGATTATCTTCATGGGCAAAACAAGACTCAAAGTGGGGATAATACTTATATTTATTACTAACGCGATAAAAGCCAAAGAGTGAGAAATAAAACAGTCTTAAAGACACCTTCCTCCCATCCCTCCTTTTTTCCATGTTCTCCCTCCTCCCCTCCAGCAGTGCAGGGGCACAGGGAATGGGTGTTGTGGTCAGTTGTTGTTTCTGCTGCTGCCCAGAGAGAAGAGTCTTTCCCCTGTTTCCGTGGGGTCCTTCCCACAGGAGACAGTCCTTGATGGACCTCTCCAATGTGAGTCCATCCCTCAGGTAGCAGTTCTTCCCAAACTGCTGTCCCATGGGTCACTCCTCCATGGAGTGCAGTCCTTCATGAATGAGCTGTACCGACGTGGTTCCCCCACAGGGGCCACAAGTCCTACCCGGGAAAAACCTGCTCCAGCGGGGGCTTCTCTCTCCACGGGCCGCAGGTCTCTGGCAGGACCCTGCTCCATCCTGGGCCTCCCATGGTGTCACAGCCTCCTTCATGCATCTACCTGCTCCAGCATGGGCTCCTCCATGGGCTGCAGGTGGGTCTCTGCACCCTGATGGTCCTCCATGAGCTGCAGAGGCACAGCTGCTCCACCATGGTCTGCACCAGGGGCTGCAGGGCCTCAGCTCCGGGAGCCTGGAGCACCTCCTGCCCCTCCTTCTGCACTGACCTTGGTGTCTACGTTGTTATTCCCATGTTCTCACTTCGCTCTTCCCTGGCTGGAATTTCTTCTGCTCAACAATCTTCTTTTCTTAAACATGTTATCCCAGAGGCGTTACTACTACTTCTAATTGGCTCGGCCTTGGCCAGCAGCAGGAAGTCCGTCCTGAAGCCAGCTGGCATTGGCGACAGGGGAAGCTTCTAGCACCTTCTGACAGAAGCAACCCCCGTAGCCCCCCCCGCTACCAAAACCCAGACACAGAAACCCACTACACACACAAGCAGGAACGCAGGAACTATTAGGCTGAGTCTGTACTGATGGTCAGTGGGCCTGCTGTTTGCACCAATTTTCAAGGGCCCACGCTGCATAGTTTACCATTATGCTGTGATCTCCCCTGTGTTTTTATGATCTCCGAGCTTAGATCTCCCCTTTCCCAAAATAGGGAGCTTAAGCATGTCCATGAGAGTGCCTCCAAGTCTCCCCAAACACCTACATTATTTCTACACAGAGATTCTACTTCTCAAAACAGACAGAGGATAAACAGCAGTAGGCAAAACATATGGGGTTTCCCACACTGTTATTCTCCAGACCCTGGCATTCCCAGCTGCAAGGTCACTTGAGTGGATCTACCATCCTCTTCACCATTCTTCTGCTTTTAACCCTTTCATCCTAACAAACATGGAGAATAGCAATAATTTACAATAAACTTCATATACCTGCAGTGCACATTTCAACACCTAGTCGAGTCTAGTCTATCTTCTTTCCTATTAAATTTAATTGAGTGAATTAGGGCTTTTCAGGATTCATTTGACCAACTTTATCTGAGATATCATTTTTAAGATGAAATATATTATGACTAGAACAAATTATAGCTCATGCGGTAGCTGATTACAATTATTGTATGAGAAAGCACATCCAACGATTGTCCAAATAGCTTTAGGAATGGGTCATTACCATAGTAATCTTTGTGTGAGAATATCTCCATTCTTCACAGTAAATCCTAAGAGGTCTATTACAAGCATATATGGTAAGTATAGGGGAGTAAAACTGGACTACAGACATTTCTAAAGTTGCGTGGAGAGAACAGTTTCAGTCATCAATAAATATTTGGAAAAAAAAGCTGTACATCTTCCCTATGTACAAAACACTTTATTGTTTGTTATAGGTCTTTAACAAAAACTTCAGATTTGGATCTGAAACACATCAAAATGAAGGAATTTTCCAGGGTCAGATTCTGGGTTAATTTTAACTGTATGCTTATTGTAGAGTAGAGATTTACTATACACACATTTAAACGGATCATTTTTGAACATTTTGCAGTCTGTAAGAGGGAAAAACAAGCAAGAAAGAAGTGTACTTGTGTGCAATATCTGGAACAGTCAAGAAGAATGGTTTTAGATTAAAGTAAATTCATGGGAGTTTTTTTCAGAAGTTAAACTTGTGTAAACTTATTATGAAAACATATAGACTATCATAACTCATTGTAAGGGTTTTCCTTGTATGCTGATGCTTGGATCTTACTGTCCTATGAGTTTATAAGGCCATTAGTCAGCTCTTCAGCCACTGCTTTTGAGTTTAGTCCATCTCAGAAATAGACATCATACAATTTACAAGAACATTATGGATATAGATACGTAAATGAGTAACCTGGACACTGTGCTATAAGACAGAAATTATTGCCTCCAAGAGGAAACTTTAAACAAAAATGTGATCAAATCCAGACATCAGAGGAAAAGATAAAACACTTTAACTTATCTAAAAGTGTTAAAACTCAAGATTTACAGCTCAACCCATTGATCAAAATAAGCACAGATCCAAACTTCTCCATTGCGATAGGTTTACTTATTATAAAAATCCAAGTAGAAATTTTCCTTTCCCCTGTCCCACTGTAAGAGAAGGAGGTTGAACGAGGAGGGGGAAGGGGTAATTAATTATACAAAAGAACTAGTTCACAGACCTCATTCCCGGCTAATAGCCCATCTAAAAAACTGCAGGGAGGGGGGAGGAGTTTTTCTCCTTCTCTCCATACGAACAGGGAACACTTCACTTTGTGCCTTAATGGGGGCAAGGTGTGTTGGAAAAGCTCGGAGGCTGTTTTGCTCTCGACCTGGTCACCTGTCTGTTCTCCGGCCTCAGTTTTTCTACGGTCTGCACTGTCACCAGCCGAATCTGCTCAGATTTCATCGCAGAGTTTGTGCTCACTGATGAACAAAGGAGGAGTCCTGTCTACAGCCAGCCACAGACAGTGTGAGTTTAGTGGGAAAGAAACCGCCTTCCTTCCCCCTTTCTTCCCCTTCCCCACCTTGGGTGGTGGGAGATCTCCATTTCGGCTCCCCCCGTGATCCGGGGCCCCCACACGGCGACCGCCAGAGCCCAACAGCGCCCCCTGCCGACCAACACCGAGCACTGCAGGCTCTGCTCCTCCAGAGCTCCAACAGCGCCCCTGCCAACCGGGATTAGAATCGCGCCAGAGGACAGAGAACTATCAGACTGCTTCCTTTTTGAAGGGAACTTTCTGGGTACAGGATTGTTGCTTAGTTGTTTTTGCGTTCTGTTTCTGTTTTTTCCAATAAACATATATCCTTTAATAAAGGGTTGTTATTTCTTCCTTTTTCCATGCTTCCTTGATTGGAGCCTCTTAATTTCGTATTTACAACTGCTGAGAGAGAAGAGTTTGGTCTACCTCATAACTCATCCTCCTTATCAAAACACTCCAGTCTTTTTGTACTGAGACATCCATACAGTACATCAAATTACTTTTCTTTTTTTCATAAACATATCTATTTCAACTCAAATATAATCTACAATTTTTTTACAGCTTTAGCTACTTTTTAAGGGGAAAACATTCTGTATTATAGTTTGGGTCCCTGTTGAATCATAGAGAAGGATACGACCTGTTAATGATAAAAAGATTCTCAAACAAATTTGGTGCCTTACTTAGATATAGACTTTAATGGCAGGATCTGTCTCAAAGTGCCTGTAGAAGCAGCAGGAATTCTAATCAGTGTTTTATAACAGATTATAGAAATAGAGATATTAATAATTTAGGAAGTCAGGAAAGAAATTCCTTTGTTACAGTGCCCATTGCCGTACTTCTTTAATCAATCCATACTATATTCTCTTTCTGTAAATTTACCACGGGCCATATTTAAGCTGGCTTCCACATCAGAAGACAGTTTCGAAATCTCACTTTTCTGATAGCTAAAAATTTCTAATCAGTTTTCACTCTGATTTATGCGCAGTTTACACAACTTTGTTATACACATAGATGAAATCAGCGGGTGCTTTGGCCAATAGTACTGGATTAGAGACAATAAAAGTCAGACAGCTCTACCTATTCCAAAACCACTGCTGACTCATATTCAACTTGCCATTGACCAGGACCCATAGGTCCCTTTCCATGGCACTGCTTTCCAGCCTCTCATTCCCCAGTCTGTACGTACATTCAGGGTTGCCCCAGCCCAGGTGCAGAAACTGGTGCTTCCCCTGGTTTAACTTTATATGGTGGATGATTGCCAGGAGGGCCAACTGTGTCCTGGGGGGCATCAGGCAAAGCATTGCAAGCCAGTTGAGGGAGGAGATCATCCTGCTCTGCACTGGGGCAGCCTCACCTTGAATATTGCGTGCAATTTGGGGCACCACAATATTAGACAGACATTAAGCCATTATAGAGCATCCAAAGGAAGGCAACAAAGATGGTGAAGGGCCTTGAGAGGAAGCCGTACAAGGAGTGGCTGAGGTCACTTGATCTGTTCAGCCGGAGCAGAGGAGACAGAGGGGAGACCTCACTGCAGCCTACAACTTTCTTAGGAGGGGAAGAGGAGGGGCTGGCACTGGTCTTTTCTCTGTGGTGACCAGTGACAAGACCCAAGGAAATGGCCTGCCGTTGTTTCAAGGGAGGTTAAGGTTGAATATTAGAAAGAGGTTCTTCACCCAGAGGGTGGTTGGGCACTGGAACAAGCTCCCCAGGGAAATGGTCACGGCACCAAGCCTGACAGAGTTCAAGCAATGTTTGGATGATACTCTCAGGCCCAAGGTGTGACTCTTGGGAATGGTCCTGTGCAGGGGTAAGGGTTGGACTTGATGATCGTTGTGAGTCCCTTCCAACTCAGCATATTCTGTAATTCTATGGAAAAACTAATACCAGCTTCTTTATTAGTGACCTGGTTGCTTACAGATATGACAGACACTCATATGAACCAAAAATCAACTCAAAGAATATTTCCGTACTATGAATGAGTATGCAAAAGTGCAATCAGAACACTGCTTGTGTGCCTCTAAATATAATAATACTCTTTATAGGGGTGGGAAAACAATGTTACAAAATACCCTTGGGGTTTGATTTTTTGCAAATAAAGCACAAAAGTCCCCTCAGTATAGTTCTGATTGAAAGGCCAATTAGCTGTAGTTTAGAGATGCTTTCAATATGTTTTAATTTTTGCTAAGTTTGTCAAATGTTCTTTCTGCAAAACAGCCTGATTGCAGTTCCCACTATGGTTGATATAGAAGTTTCCTTCAAAATATTTTTGACAGACATTATAAGGTAAAAACTTTATGTATTCACACATTTTTTCTTGTAGATTTATATATCAGTTACTATACCTAGTAACTGATTAATTTGAAGATAGTCACCTAGAGGTGACCATGAAGGTTGCCAGTGAGAGTT
This sequence comes from Lepidothrix coronata, assembly GCF_001604755.1. NCBI lineage: Eukaryota > Metazoa > Chordata > Aves > Passeriformes > Pipridae > Lepidothrix > Lepidothrix coronata. The sequence continues at coordinate 4,479,038 of NW_016690223.1, forward strand.
TTCATTTAGAATCCTGTGTACTAGTGACCAAAAAAGGGTCTATTTCAAAACTTAAAAGCCATAACATGAATGACTCCTCTGATACCCCTCATGATTTCCAGCCTACTACCTGCAGTCTCTGGATCTCTGTGTATTTCTGTGCATGGTGCAGCTCATCCCTTTCTTTGTCCCCCAGGAAGGCAAATTTTTTATCAGATGTTTGTCTTTTGAAGTATAGGAGTTTATTTTTAACAAACAGTTCAAAAGAGCCATGGCTGAAAAGACATAAATCTAGTTGTTGCTCCTGCATTTCATAAATTCATGGGAAAATTTAGCTTGGAATTGACCTCAAAACATAACTGATACTCCACTTTGGCCTGAAAACAACCAGCTGTCTCAGCCTCTCCTCATGGCTCATATGCTCCAGGTCCCTGATCATCCTGGTGGCCATCCACTGGACTTGTTCCTGTTTGCTAGTGCCTGTCTTTTCTGTATTGTAGGATCCAAACATAGATACAGTACATCAGATGTGGTCTCATAAGTACTGATTATAGAAAGGAATAGTAACTTTCCTCAATGAGCTTAATGAACTGTTGCTACTACGACCTACTATGCAGCTACCATTACCAAGGGCACACTGATGACTAATATTCAGCTTCTTGTCAACCAGGACACTCATGTCCATTAAGCAAAGTTGTTTTCCTTCAAGTCTGCCCATATTTTCTACTATTTGGGCTTTTTTTCAACATATTTCTCCAGGTTGCTGAGCTCCCTTTAATTGACAGCTCCTCCCCCCGGCATATTGACCATTCCCTCCCAATTAGATGTCACCTGTGAACTTGCTGAACTTGCATTCTGTTTTGACAGCAGTTTTATAGTGGTGATATGAAACAGCATCGACTTTTGAAGAATGTGACTCATAAATGACTTCCAGGAACACTTTGGACTTTTGATCACTACTCTTTGACCCTGTATTCATTTTAATATTGAAAAGGGAAACTTTCTACAGTCTCAGATATACACTGGAAAATGCAAAAAAACCTGTTTTCACTTGCTTTGCTTTTTTACTATTCATTTTTTCCAAAGAAACTGTTTGCAACAAAAAATATGCAAAATTTACTCCATTTATAGATAATACAAATACTGGACAGGAAATTTTCACAAATAGTATGCAAGATCTACTGACTAATTGATCAGGTTTTGTTTGGATCCCCCATCATTGGGTGTACTCTATACAATAGAATATCCTAGATGCTTGTTAGTTTATAACAAAAGTGTTAACAAAATCAACCTCTGCTCAATATGTTACACCTCCATTCCCATACCTACAAGCAGTATGGCTATGTAATTGTACCTTTTCCTGCACTTTATTTTTTCACTTAAAGGTTTTTTTTGTGAGTCTTGAAAAATATTGATGTTAACTCTCCTGTCTCCGTATTTTGTACCTCAAAATACCATAATTTGAAATGTGTCTTTCCAGTTCTCAGTCATATAGATCTTCTTCTCTTCTTTCTATGCAGACTTTTACAAAGCTTTAGTCACAGAATCAAGTCTACTTTACATCAATAAAATAATTTTTTTATTTGAATTTGATTGGAATGTGCTTATATCCATGCCTCTGTTTTGCTTTTATTAACCGAATTTCAGAATGATTCTGAAATCTAAAAATAAACCTTTTTATGAACGTTCTTTCTTGTATGGTGCTGCTTCCTGTCTAAAATTAAAAAGTTCCTGTGAAGCAATTAAATTTTTAATGACTGGAAAATTGGAAGATAAATATTCATGAAAGGTTGTCTGTCATCAAAACTGTATTGTTAGTACATTTTTAAGTTTATTCATAAATCTTTGCAAAAGACCCAAGTTCTGAACCATGAAGCTATTTGTATTTATTTGCATTTATTTGCAGTTCTGAGTTGCACTATTACCATTTTGATGATATTTATTAGAAACAATCACATATGGGAAAACATGAATCATGTGCTAAATCTAAAGATAAGGCCATTTCCAATGAGCAAATAATTTTCATCTAACCAACTTTTTAATTGTTATATCAATTTAGTGCAGTATTTGTTGTGAATAAACAACTGGTTTTCTCAGATTCTATGCTAAATTGGGAAAAAAATTACAAACTAGTGGCTGCCAAGGAAAATACTGCCCCAGACCCATTTCATCTGACAAACTAAGCAAAAAGAAAAAGAATAGTGAACAATCTGATGCTCAGGTCTTTTTTTCAACTATGGTATAATACATTAGAAAAAAGACCTTTAGTGACTATCAAATAAAATGTGTGCCATTTCTGAAATTAATATAATTAACAGTTATAGTTAAAACATTGACATGTTATAATGCACAAAAGAGCTTCAATAAGAGGTATAAATCCAAATGATACAACCAGGACTCTTAAGTAAGAGCTACTCAAGAAGATCATCTTCAATCAGGGTGGTTTTTTATCTTAGGAATCAAAGATACATCACTACGTCTGTTTCATGAATCAAACCAATTCTCCACTTCTACTGAATAATCTTAAAGAACATGAAATCATTGAAAATCACATAAATTATTCAAATTTTTATCTAAAGCTTAAACCAGTCACAAGACAATTAGTCAAACAGTCAATGAGAAACAAAAATCCTTATTTCAATATTTTTAACATTTTAATATTTTAGCATTATAAAGTTTCAGATAAACCAGTCAGTTAGCATTAGAATGTCAGCCAAAACATGTAACAGCTGGAACTCATTTTGCACTAACATTAGTCAATTGGACATTTTCCTTAAAGCAGTTTACTAAACTCCTATACCATATAGAGGTATGAGCAGATAACAACTTAGGTCATGACTTAGGTGTTTATGTTTCTCCAGTGATTATAGAGGAAACCAAATAAGCAAAATAGCTTAGATGAGATGTTTGACTTTTGATAGTTAATGCTAGGTAAGATGAATTCTTTTTCCATTATCTACTATTTTCCCAGAAATTTCTTTCTAAGAAACTTCATGATTTTAGATCTGACATTTTACTTTCTTTGTACACAGGGTATTGGCACAGTGATTTAAATGGGTAATTGACCTTTCCATACTATCTTCTGCCTGCCTTCAGCATTATATAAATTCTTCCACAAAACAGTCTAGAATAAGATGCTGGAGCAGCTATTTCCAGTGGAGTTACTCCAGTTTCAAATATCAAGGTGGGTTTTTTTATCATTAAACTCATTTGGAAACATATTAGCTATTCCAGAATAAGCCAAGCAGCATGGTGAAAACTTCTCAAAGCCAAATGGGTTAATGTCTGAATTAAAAGAGTACTCTCAGAGTGGTACTAATTAGTGCCACCTAAATCACCCACATGTATCTATTGTAATTTTGCCTGATGCTACACTAGCAAGAATTACAGTTCTTTCAGAAAAACTTGAATGGCGTCTATCCTGAATTTTGCAGTACAGAAATGCCCACAGGCACACATAGAAATTGGATTGAAGCTTTGAGAGGCATGAGTTCAGAAGCCTTCAAAAGAACTGAACACACTGTTTCTTCAGTTTCTGTTCTGAAAGGCTGTGCAGCCTTGCCATGCTGTTCTGTCACTTAGAGGTCTTTCTGCATGGAAAATATTGTTTACATTTAAGTCATTATTATCCCTTCCAGAGTCTTTCCCAGACAGAGATACTGCAATGCTTCAGATGCCCTCAGGGATCTTCAACTCTAGTTATTTACATGAGTGAGATTTTAAGACACAAAGAAAGATTTTACTTGTCTAATGGAAGTATAATGCAAAGGTTTTAAATACAATGCTGAGAGACTTCAAAAGAATTCCCACCAAGTGAGACTTGGCAATGCTAGCTCCGTCAAACTAAAGTGGAAAAACCTAGAATTTTAACTTTATCTCTGGGAGCTTTTGCCTATTTTGCTTGGATCTTTAATGTTACTTGTATCCTGTGATTTAGTATTTTATTTTTCTTTTTCTAGACTCCAAGTAATCAAAAGCATTTGGACCTGAAATCTTACCAATGTGTCCAATAACATGCTATTAAATTCTGCATATTTAAAATATCAAATAGTTTAAGAGACTTTTGTGCTTTCAGATATTTAAATATGAATAGGTAAAAAATATGTTTTCAAAGTTTAAGGCAAACTGTCACATGGTTGAATTATTTTCCCATATTTAACATAATTGCATTTTGGCTATTGTGTAGATACAAAAATATAGTTCTAAAACTTGTCTGAGAAACTAATGTTGTTTATTAAGCTTCTTTGTGGTGGGATAACCATGGGATAAACCCTATACAATTTGACTAAAATGTATTTTAATAGGTGAAAATACGAACTCTAAATGGAATCTGAACAAGTTGAATTGACCGTGAAGTTATTAAAATCACTCAGGTCACTGTAATAATGACCACATGTGTGAACTCAACTTAACTGAGTGTACTTGTTCTAATTCAGAGCTGGTTGCAAAGCAAAATGGAGCTCCTTAATGGAAAAAAAAGAACCAAAACTAAAACAAAAAAAAGTGGTCAAAACTGATTTAAATGTGCAGTTAATAAGGTATTCACACTGGATGTATTTGTAAAATATCAAGAAAAAATTAAAGCTGATTGAACACATTCCTAAATAAAAATTTTTCAAGATCCAACATGAAAACATTTTTCTAAGTAGCTGTATTCCAAACCCATCTTCCCAGACTTTAACCTTTAATTCAGGTTACTAATCTTAAAAAAACCCAAAAACCTCAAGCAGCAAAAAAAACAAAACCAAATTGGAAAACAAACAAAACAACCCAAATACCTCCCCACACACAAAAGCCCTTTTGAAAGCCATGTCAGTGTATGTTTGATGTCAACCATCTTAATGAAATTGTTGATTCTAGGTCACTGCTGAAAAAATATGTACCTTAGAGTCATTGAGATAACTATCTAGAGATGTCAGAAGTGAAAAATAGATGTTTGAGAACAGGAAATCTCCACTTATCTTGAAGCAGTACATGAATGCATCAAATTATTAGTAGCAATTTTTAAAGTCCATAAAAGACTACAGTGCTGGCTCTGTAATGTCATTCTGGGAATTTCCTAATTCCCAGATAAATGTGGAAGAACAATCTAATGATTAAATGAGAGTACTGAGAGATCTAACATGACTTGCTATAGTGTGCTGTGTGAGAAATACATAAACACTTCAGTTTGGTCATCTTAAAGTGATATGCAAAACTAATTTTTATTCCCAGAAGAGTTTATAAAGGTAATTCAATGGTTTTGGCATTCTATGCATCATGATTATTACTTTACCAAATAACTGCATTAAATAAAACAGGGACAAAACAATTAATTTTTATGTGTGTTCTCATTTTTTCTGCTAAATACTGTTACAGAAAGATTCACTTACCTGACCACAATGAGATTCGCTGCGATGGGTTATATGAGCTATGTTTAATAAGTAAATAAACCAGGGTAAGAGAACAGATCTTCCTTCATGACTACATTTAAATCTTTTTTGCTAAAGTAACAAGAGGAAGAAAGTGGATTCTGTTAATAGAGTGTAATACCACCACCGTATCAGGGGGAATGTTCCCAGACATCAAAGCTAGGGGGGTGGATAACACTGACTAAAAAGACTCATTCCTTCCCGTGACTGCATAGAACTGATAAATCAGAGCCATTTAGTGATCAGGAATATTACATATGAGGTTTTGTCCCGCACAGATTATAAGGTTTCAAGTTTTATTTATTTCTGAAACCATGATTATGTGTATTTTATTTTTTATAATTTTTCTTAGTACTCTATTGAAGTCACTTATCTTTTCGTTAAAAGTGATCCTGTATCTCCAACACAATGAAATTGCCTCTTTAGTTATGATTCAGCAACCTCTGATGTTTATTTATGTTCCCAAATAAGAAATAGTACCTTCTTTAGGCAGTATTAAAAAAAAATTTACATGGTGAACATAAGTATAGTTCATGTATATAGTTTAACCACTGACAATTATTTCCGTAAATGCAGCACTCTCTTCTTGCGCAGTTAAATATGCATTAAGTTCATGTACTTCATTAGAAATGAACAGGAATGCAACTTTGTTCATCTCTTCTGAAAACTGCTTTTAATATAATGTGGATTGTTTTGCATATAATCTATTTTAGAGCAGGCACTTTAGGGTACATGCAAAACATGCTATTCCAGAGGGGTACATGTCATGCTTTCTCCAAAACTTCCTCATCACAGCAACACTGAATAATAGCTACAGGTTTTCATTAGTGAGTCAAACCACTTTAATGAGGTCACTATCTTCTCTGCATTTAACCCAGAAACAGCAGCACTGAGAAGACAATTAATTTGACTAAGGCTTGCCTATTCAGCGACAGAAGAAGAAAACATGTTTTCCCTGAATCTCATTCCAAGTCTCTAAACTAGGTTGTTTCTAATCTAGTGTTTTAGAAAAAGAAGGAACATGTAGGACACTCAAAATTACCATTTGATTGTCTATCTTACACATTAAATATTTCTTTATAGAATAGTGGTCATTTTTTTTGAAAATTGCCCCTAACATATAATTAACTAGCCAATATAAAAAAAAAAGAAGTGTGAGTAATGTTTTACAAATTTTATTTATTTCAAAGTATCCTCTTTTTTTTTTTTTTTAAATATTGCTATTTTTATGTGAATGAAATTTTCCTCATTTGACTAGCTTGCTGAAAACTTTCAAGAGGGAAATCACACTTATATATCAGGAAACAATTTTTTCCCGAGAGAGTAATCAGCCATTGGAATGGGCTGGTCAGGGAGGGGATGGAGTCAGTGTCCCTGGAGGTGTCAAAGGTGAGACTGGATGTGGCATCAGTGCCATGGTCTGGGAAGCACAGCAGGGTTGGATCAAGGGTTGGACTTGATGATCTCAGAGATCTTTTCCAACCTGGCTGATTCTGTGATTCTGTGATTCTGTGATTATGTTGCACAATAATATCTGAGATGACAAAATATGGGGTTTTCTAGATAAAAATTAAACCTAAACCTTTCCCTAAATGAAATAGATATGCATAAGTATTCCTGAGTGTCTAAGAAATTTATGTTGAAAGAGCAAAGAGACTCAAATTCTAGCAGAAACTTTCACTGTAGATGTCTCCTAATCAGGTAGAGCTCAGATTTGGAAGACACAGTAGGGTTATGTATAGATATTGAACCTAGTTAGTAGTAAAAACCCTTTAAAAGAAAAAAACCCAAAGTTTCATTGAATTCCAGGGAATCTACATCTGGTAGTATATATTCATTAAGAAAGGCAAGATAAAAATATTTTTGTTTTTATGAATATTTTCTTTCTAGGGGATCTGACATATTTAAACATCCAGATACTTTCCAACACCAAGGACTTATTGGAAAGAAACTAGGCTGTCTTTTATTTCTAAATAATCCACCTCAATCCCATACAAATGCAGAAATCCTCTATCTGTATCACTCATGACTGGTAGGTTTTCTGTATTTTTCACAAACACAGCTTTTTATGTAAAAACTCAGATACACATCAGATATATTGAATCTATTAACCTTAAAAATTTATGCAGTGGTTGTATAAGACTCCAAATGCCCTTGTCTAAGGTACAGACAATATTATCTTAAGTATAAACCAGTTCAACCTGTCATCCTGCTCTCTGTTCAATTTTTGTATCATTTCTTTCAGTTCCTTTCAATTTGTTAGTATCCTTACAATAAAAAAGGTGGCAAGACCTGGATATAATGTTCCAGGTGCAAATTTACCAGATATGAATACAAAAGTATTTACTTAAAAGAAAAAGATGGGTGAAGTTCCTCATAGGATTCCTCCAAGTTATGATATCATAACATATTTTCCATTATTAAAAAGCGACCTTGATTTTTCAATGCTTGAAGCCACTCTGGTTTGAAACTTGCTTTGCTGAATAGATTTTTTTTTTGTCACAAATAACAGAAAAGGTACTTTACCTCTTCATTCAAAAGCAAGTAGCTTTTGCTCTCACAATGATTGTTTTTGCTCTGCTTAAGATTTTTTTCATAGATGGCAGCTGGTGGAGACCAAGCTGATACTTTCCATGTGTCAGTTGTCTCCACAGTTCTCTCTTTGTTTCTCAAATCCATTCAGTTTGTCAGTTATATCATTATATGCTCTCTCACAAGTAGGTTCTCGTGTCCCCTACAAGTTTACTACCAAGAGCAGACAGATAGACAGTGTATTTGTGAGGATTACTGTATAGTAAACAAAACTATTCTGAGTCTCCAGGAAACAAGTTAGAGCTAAGGAGTTCTTCCAGGTGTCAATGAGTTGATTCTCATGAAAATGCATTCAGAATATGTGTAGAACATTCAACCTGCCACTGCCACTTCTTAAGAGAGC
>NW_016690223.1:4487403-4565709 GCF_001604755.1 Lepidothrix coronata
GTATAGTAAACAAAACTATTCTGAGTCTCCAGGAAACAAGTTAGAGCTAAGGAGTTCTTCCAGGTGTCAATGAGTTGATTCTCATGAAAATGCATGCAGAATACGGGTAGTCCATTCAACCTGCCACTGCCACTTCTTAAGAGAGCCGGAGGAACAAGTGGGACTATAGTAAAACTATCAAGACAGAATAAGTATCTTGGAAACTGTTAACACTTCTTATCAAGAAATCACAATGAGAAAGAGATTATCAGAAATCAGTTTTCCAGGCCTTCATTCTTGCTGCTGGCATACACATACTTACACAATAGGAAACTGAGTTGGAGTGTCAACTGATATCACACAATAAACTAAAAATCTCTGTTTAGTTGCCAAGTATCTCTTGAGGAGAGGAAAGTTTTAATTTTAGAATTCTTTACATGCGTTACACTGTCTTCCCAAGCTTATTTATATCTTTCCAAGATTTTACAAAATTGAACAGTTAAACAGCCAGGTCTACCCAAAGGCGATTTGAAAATAAGGTATTTCTCTGCCTAAATCTTTTGAGGGTTCTGTTCATTAAGCATTTTTCATCCATAGTTAATTTTATATCATCAAATTTTTCACGAATGGAAATGACTTTCCTTTAATGGTATCTTTGATGATAAAGAATAACTAATAATTGACAATAACAAATAACCAATTCTTAGAATTTAGTGAAGGATTGGAAAATCTGATTCCTGAGGATAATCAGAGTTTTATCTCCTTCACAGAATGTTCTAACCATCAGTATGTGGTGAACTAAAATACTGTACAGAGCTGCCTCATATGTATATATGATTTTTCTTCCACTCTCTACTCAGGTCTAATTACAGTTTCTTTATCCATTCTCCAATCTAAGAGGACTCAGATCATAAATACTCTTACTCAAAGTCATTTAGGTGGCTGAGGGAGACAGAGCATACTCCTTATTTCATCCAGGTCCCTAGGAGAAAAAAATATCTGTATATCTTTTGTAGCCTTGAGGAATATAAAAATGGAGGAGAATAGAAGTCAGTGTAAATTTGTATTCATCTTTCTCCTTAGCTGCAGCTCTTCAGTAAGGCCTGTCATCCAGTCAGAGCAGATAACTGCGGTGGTTTGGCTCCAGTCAGCAGTCAAACACCCATCCAGCCTCTCACTTATTTGCCTCTCCCATGGGGTGGGCAGAAAACAGAAGGAAGGACGTAACACTCATAAATTGAGATGATGATAGTTTAACAGTGAAAACAAAAGCTCTTCATGCTCAAAAGAGGAATTAATTCACTATTTCCCATTGGCAGGAAAGGTGTTAAACCACCTCCTGGGAAGCAGGGCCTCAGTATACATAATGGTTGTTGGGAAGACAAATGCTATGACCATGAATGTACCACCTTCCTTCTCCTTTACCTGAGCTTTTATAATATAAACTGTATAACCTCAATAAACAAACCATCTAAATCTGGTATTGTTTCTCTTAATATGGAGGTTATTCTTACGAACACCTAATGCAGACATCTAATTGGTGCGGTTTATGAGCGGAAAATTAGTCAGTATGCATGATTAGTCTTCATTTGTGAGGCTAAAATGAAGAGAAAGGGCAGTAAGAGACCTTTGGGTTATATTATATTGATTAAAAGAGGGGATAGATCGCAAGAGATATGTGCATATGTGGTGAATGCCTGAATTAGGTTCCTATAGTCAGTCCTACACCATTCCCAACTAACACTGCTTCCTTGTCTTCATATCACATCAAGGTGTTGGTACTATTTATAAATTGCTTTCTAATGATTTCAGCTTTCCCATTATATTGAAACATGTCTTTCTACAATAATCATCTCAAAAACTGAGGTAAAATATTTCTCCAAACAGAGTTTCCCTGACACAAATATCTAGTAACTCTTAGCAGGAAATTTTAGTACCAAAAGGTACTAAAGCATTATTGATCTGAGAGGTAGCTAAGGGAATACATACTTTGGCTTTAATTTACCTTCACAATAGGACCTTCCTTGATATTGTTAAACTCTTATTAGCATTTATGTTTCCATCATGCACAATGCCCTACACTTGTCAAAAATACTGGGTACAAATTTTTGTAAACAGGGATTTGCCTCCATGAACCTTCTGCAGCTTCCTTTCAGTATCAAAGACATTTTTGTCAATCACAATATGGCTAACACATTTGTTTCACCTAGAATCACAACCACAGTCTACTTGAAGTTTGACATTACAAGTTTTACATTAGTCATTTACATTAGCTACAACAGCTAGCATGGTAAGAATTTCAAACCCTACAATGGGAACACACAGAAGGCCATGGCTACATATGGAATATTATGAAGTTCTGTCATTTAAAAAAAAGACCAAAGGGCTCTTACAGCTGTATCCGGGAAATTAAGATGATGATATTCATTTGTAAGTAAATAATTTGCATTAAAAATGTCAAGGAGATTTTTCTAGTATAAAATCCCCTAACATTAGTAGTATTCATTTATTTTTAAAATGTGTACAAAAGTTTCCTTCCAAGTGTTGAATGTGAACCGCAAAAACGACAATAACAACAACAGAAAAAGAGTTCCTGTTCTAAGGGGCAGTTTTAATTATGCCATAGAAAGACTGAAAAAATAGAAAGATTTTAAACGAAATTGCACAAAGATTCAATGTAGGAATTTTCTTAATCACATGCAAACAGAGATACAAAGTCAGTGAGCTGAGACAAAGACTTGCAATTTATGCAAGTACACTTCCTGAGCAGCTCCCTGAAGATCAATGGGGCTTTTTTGAAAGGGTTGCCTCTTGCCTTTGAAAGGGTTGCCTCTTGCCTTAAGGACTGCTGATATCTCATAGGAAATATTGAGAAAATGGGCACAGGACATGTAAGAAGAAAGATTTTAAAGTAATTCTGTTCTATACTTTTTTCTGTAATTCAAATACCTTTTTGGTTTTTTTCTCATTTAAAAAAATGCAGTTTCTCAATGTGGGCCTTTTTTGTGTGTGTGGATTTTTTTGGTTTTTTGGTTGATTGGTTAATTGTTGTTTTTGGGTTTTTTTTTTTGTTGTTTGTTTGTTTGTTTTGTATGGGTGTCTTTTTTCTTTAATAAAGAGTGATCTTTAGAAATTTTAGTCTGGCCTTCAGATTCATTTTACTCCTAAAGGTTTATAGCCTCATTCTTTCCAGTCTATACTGGTATTATACTTCAGTATTTCTGTTCACTGAATGTTCAGAAGCACAGAATTAGTATTTGGATGGTATTCAAAAGGATGGTCTTATGGAGCCTTTTGAAAAGCTTTTCCCACAATTTTTTGGTCATCAACATATTCTATATGTAATCATAAAGACCAGTCTGGGTATATGGAAATTCCCAGCACAAACAAAAAAATATACATGATTGCGCAGTCTATAATTGCAAGATGATGTAGATACACCAGAAGCTGAAAGAAATTTCCAAATTTCCATTAAACTGGTATGTCCTAAGGTTGTGTGGTTAACCATACAGTTCTAAAAAAACTTTTAGAAAATATTTATATCATGTACAATTTCCTAAAAATTCTGGGGGCAAAATAACAAACGTAAGTTCTGGTCTGCACTTCTTCAAGAAGCTTTCAGCTGTGAGTTATAGTCAAGGACTTTCAATACTTCAGCATTTCATCAGTGGAAGTTGAAGAGAGAGTGGCTATAAATGACTCCATGGAAGACTGTATTTCATATATATCTGTTCCACATACTGTGTTATGAAAGACACCTTTTCCATACAGTTCCCTTCCTTGAAAGAACCTTTCCCTATGTTCAACCAAGGAATAGAGGTGATGTTTTCCCAGATCTTACTAAAGATTTAGTAAAAGTCCTCCAACTTCTTCTTCTTCCTGGGAACCCTCAAACTTCCTATATATCTGCCAATGTTTCTGTTGTCACTGTGAGGATTTTAAGTTTAAATGTTTCTAGTTATTGAGCTGATTGATATGTTCCCAAATTTTTTTAAGATTTAAGCAACTCAGAACTGTGACCTATATATGCGATTTCTTCGAAAAACAAAGTACAATTTGAAATAAAGGGAAATTTTTTAACCTGATAATTTTTTTTGCAAAATCTTTGAGATATGGTGTAAGTAACAGAGATTCTTCTCAAAGAATTCCATGAATCTTTTATGACTAGAGGTGTTGGGGGCTAAATACAGTTGTCTCTTTCATCTGTTTCTAAAATAATTCCTTTCACCTCCAAGTGCTTCACAACCCTAGCTTACTTCCCTCATCACAGAATAAGGATCTTCCAGTTAAAAAAAATCAACAGCTAATTAAAACACAATAGAAACATCAGAGATATTTGAAGACACAACTTGAAACAACTCCTGTTTTAAAAGACAGAAGGAATTCCTGGGATATTTTTGCAAGAAATAAAGGACATTCATTTGTAAAATCATAAGAGATGTGAAAAAAATATGTTTAGTCTCAATATTTTTAAGTTATTTCCTATAATCTAGAAAGCAATAATAGATGTGACATATATTCTCTCTCATTTATTGTTTTATTGGATTTGTAGTGTGATAACAAAGCTGCTCTGTGTCTAGATTAGCTATATTAGCCTTCTATATGGATTAATGTACAATGCTGCAAGATGACCATCCAAGAGAAGAAACAGAAATTCCTAAGCTAAGAGTTCTGCAGGTTTCAAGGATTTTCATCTCCTTCAACTATGTATGAGGAGAGGGAGTACTACTTTAATTCAAGTTCTAGTTATCAAAGAGGGGATAGTGTGTTAGAAAGCTAACACATAAGTTGTAAACTTTCTCTACGTTTGCCATGTTAAGACAGAATAAATTCCAAGTCTACCATTAAACTCGAGGTTTCAGGATGGTATTTAACTGCATTGTAGTAGGTCAGCAAGTAGCAAATATTTTTTAAATGAAGTTTTGTTCCAAACTCTATAGGTTTATATTATTTATTAGCAAGAGGATTGAATCAGTACTGAGTAAGGTTTACTGTAAATTTCCATATAGATTTTCATTCCAATTGCTTTTTTCTATTTTCTCTCTTTCATATATATTCATATACAATACTCTCATAAAAAATATCTAATATTATGAATTCTGGAAATTACTTGCTGTATAAAACTTATTTGGTGCTCAAAGTGTATCTAAGTACACCTGATAAGATTCTGATTAGAAAAGCCTAGCTGTTTGTTCTGATTCTGATATGGTTTTGGTTTTTTTAAGCCAATTCCGCATTTTTTGTACTTACAGAAAGTTCTGTCATCATGTTCTTCACTGCAGTTCCCATGGAAACTCTGTTGCATTTCTTTGTGTGTATGTTTTGCCTTTTGATTTGATGCAGTAACAGCTGGTGGTCATCCTGCAATCTAAATTAAATAAAGAGTTCACTGATTTTACTGCCCTCATAGTCTCTTTCTCTCTCCAGCATTGACCTCCTCTTCATATATTGGTGAAGAAGCACATGATACTGAAGGACGTCTGTATAACCCATACGTATTCACTTATGTCATATGAACAATATACACAAAGGTACATTAAATCATGGGTGGGATCGTGTGGAAATAAACTGAGCATTAAAAATGGCATTATGTGAGGGACATACTGGTACCTGAGCAAAAGATATGGACTTTGCATATGGCTAAGCATAAGTAAACCCATTTGGGTAGAACATGAATTCCAACCAACCCTCAGATAAACCTTATTTTAGTTCAAATAATATGATAAACTAGTGTTTCAGTTGCCATGGGCAAAGCAGTCTTCATGCCAGGACTATCACTTCATTTGATCTATTGCAAACTAACATAAATTTTTAGTTATGGTCTCATGTATTTAAAAAGCAAAGACAACATCAGCCAAAAAATACTTCACCTTTTCTCCTTGTTTCTGAGGTTTTGCTTCAGTCCAACAGCTCTCCCTCCCCCCTTCCTAGTCTCAATTTCCCTTACTTTTGTAGAGCAATACACGCAGTCCTTCTCACGCCCTATGGAGAGGCAATGAGCAGTGCAAGACTGTAGGAGTCAGGTTTTAGGAAGGATGCCAGAGGGGCATCCTGGGACATGAAGTCCAAATGTACTCCAGTAGATATAGGTACTGGAGTAGTTCCTGGTGATTGGTCAAGGGAGTCATGTGTTGCTTTGAGGTGCTTATGAAAGGTGTTGTCTCATTTGAATAAACAGATCTGGTAACCAAACCCTCAACAAGCCAGGTCCATATGGTTTGTTTATTTGTTATATTAATAAGCCATACAAGATATTGAGGTCTGTCTGCTGCTCTTTGCATCTTTTTTCCTCCACTGCTTATCATTTTTGAATTAATTCCTATGCTCAAGTGTGGAATATTCATGGGCTGCTGTATACTTCAGGGTGATCCTGCCCTGGCAAGGGTCCCCTCAGGGGCCCCACTCCCTCTGGGGATGTCAGTGACTGAGTTCCTCCACAGGTTGCCTTCACTTTAGGTCTGTTCCTACCCCACTGTGGGTTCATCCATGGGGCTCAGTCCTTCAGGGGTATCCCTGAGCCAGTGTGGATTACAGTAACCTGGTGAAACTGAAAAATAAATGCTACGTGGTGCCATTTTGGTAAGTGGGGATTTTGCACATCTTCTCCCACACTACAAGCAATGGAAATTTTTCTTTATCTAAAATCATATAAATTTTCCTTTACTGATCCCCCACTGACTTTCTATCAATCACCTAAATAATGTGGGGTTTTTTCCTTTTTTCTTGTTCTAATTATACTATTTTTAATCCCACCATTAAGCATTTCAGGCATAATTCAGACCACCTTTTTCTCTCTCTTCTCCCACTCCTTTCTTTCCTGAAGATCAACACCTAAGCAAGAAACCTGAGGGAATAAGAAGAGCTAAGCAATTTTGTTAGGTGTGTAATAACTTCTTTTCTCTACAGGCATCATGACCTTCAAGAGGAATGAACTCATGACCTTTTTCTCTGCTTATTAAAGGAACATCTTTATTACTGTCTGTAATATCAGACAGTAAAGTGAGGAAATAAATTCTATACACAGAGAGATAATATCAGGTCTTATATTCACAGAAGACTAGATTCACAGAAGACTAGAAGACACAGAGGTCCTCCATCAACCTGCACCTCAGGAAGTCCCCCATCATCCCCACATCACCATTGGCCAATCAGAGCTCAAATCAGTCCAACAGTTTAATTACCTTGGTAGCCTCATCTCCTCAGATGGTAAGATCGACGGAGAGATAGACAACAGGTTAGCTAAGGCATACAGTGCTTTTGGAAAACTCCACAAAAGAGTATGGTGTAATAAACACTTGAAGAAAAGCACCAAGATCAGTGTTTACAAAGCCATAGTGTTGTCCACTCTCTTATATGGTTCCGAATCATGGGTCATCTACCGCCACCACCTACGTCTCCTAGAGCGCTTCCATCAACGCTGCCTCCGTTCAATCTTAAACATCCACTGGTCAGATTACGTGACCAATACATCTGTTCTAGAGCAAGCAGCTGTCACAAGTATCGAGGCCATGTTACTGAGAATGCAGCTGCGATGGGCAGGGCACGTCTCCAGGATGAAGGACCACCGCCTCCCTAAGATCCTGCTCTATGGTGAACTTGCCACTGGCTGCCGCATGAGAGGAGCCCCAAAGAAAAGATACAAGGACTCCCTGAAACAACATCTCAGCCTTGGCCATATTGATCACCATAACTGGTCTACTCTGGCCTCAAATCGGGAGGCCTGGAGACACGCCATCTATAACGCAGCTGTCTCCTTCGAGAACACACGCAGGATCACTCTCGAGGAAAAAAGGCAACGCAGAAAGAACCGTGTATTGCAGAATACACCATCTAAGGAGTCTTTCTGCTGTGCCTTTTGCAATCGGATATGTCTGTCACGTATTGGCCTCATAAGCCACCAGCGTGCCTGTAGCAAATGTGGATAGAGCCTTCCCAAATCTTCATTCGCGAAGCCTAGCCATGATGAGATTAAGACTAGATTAAGTTGAAGGTGACGTTAGTTACTGGAGTAAGGTCTGAAGATCTTTTGCAGCAAAAAAGAGTGTATTTACTTATTTTTCCCTCTTTGCTAAGCTCTCCATACACATGTACCATAGCAGCTGGAAATTACTGGTGGCTTTTCATTTGCATACTCACACTTTATTAGCTAGTGTGTCTGACTTTGAAAATTTAGGTAAATACTAAAATTATAACTTCATTGTAATAATTAAACTTAACAATAGTCAACTAGAATTTAAAAAATATATGTTTATTGATATTGAGAAACAATCAGAAAAGATGCTTTCCTTTCCTCCAAATTTTACTTAGTTTCTAAAAATCTAGTAGGATTACATGGCTAACAAATACTATGAAAAGAAAATTTTAACAATAGATACATAAGCTGAAAAAAAGCTTACGTTTCATTTGCTGCTAAGGATTCTTTATTCTTTTAAGCCAATTTTTCTCTTTTGAAGGGTAATTTGCAAAACAATTGGAACCTGTTGGGAACAATAACAATATTTATTTTATTTCCTGTACAGTGAAAGTCCATATACATGCGAAGTACATAGACCATTGCTAAGTACATAGACCATTGCTACCCTGAAGATTTATTTTTTGAATTAATATTATTTATTTTCAAAAAGGTGAAATAATTTTTAAATGAAAGAGTGATTGTCCTGCAGACATCTCTGTGATATACTTGACTCCTTGGATTATTAGGATGTAGAAGTAGTTTTAGAAGCAGAGAGCAGTAAGAGCAGTAACAAAGGTAAGGTGTTTGTTCTGAATTCTCTACTTTGAAGATTTTACTTATTAAACCAGAGAAATTATGCATCTATCTGAGTATCAGCGGAGAGATAAGCAACAACATCCACAGATTTTGAAAGTTATGGATGGGTAATATTTAAATGAATGGAAATGTTATCATGTTGCTTGTGTGGGCATGCAGATGATTACATTTTTTTTTGTAAATAAAGAATCAACTATAAAAATCAGTATAAAAAGCATAAAATCCTTAAACCTATTATTGTCATTGCTTCTTTTCTTGGCAACTACAGCCATTAGGAACCAAACCTCCTTTCACTCTATCAGATATTTTTTCAGGACTTTTTCTCTTCCATTTCAATGATTTATTTTTCAAAATATTTTAAATGGAATTAAAAGGACTACAAAAAGAAAATTTTTGACTTATTGTTACATGTGGTGAAAAGATTGTGCCACTCACAAAATATTTACTATTCTCTTCTATAATTCTCAGTGATTATTGTAATGTTGCACTATAGAAAAGTTGATTAATTTCATGTTTTCTCTTTGTCCATCAGAATGCTTAAATAAAATCTATCGAGGTTACAGACCCAGCAGTCTACTTGTGAAAATTATATAAACAAGGACTGGGAGTCCCAGGACCATCAGTTCTCAAACACAGCGCTGTGGTTTAGAGGTCTTAGTTCAGTTTCAGAACTAATCTTATAAGGATAACCTGGATTATGCGATTAGATCTATCAAATGTCCATTTGAAACAGATTTTCGTGTTAATTTTCATACTCTTTTAGATACTCTTTTAGATGCACAGATACCCAAGATTCTATGTGTCTAGTAAGCAGTTACTAGATACTCACAGATGGACTGGAGATGAGCACTTGATTTTTTTGAAGTATTGGACTTTCTGTACCTGTGCAGAGAAATTCTACATCACAGCTACTCTGAACATAACATTAAAAACTTGGCATATCCAATGTGTTGTGTATTTTTTAATCTGTTTGACACTGTCCTAGTTCTTAAAATCTGACAAACCTAGTTGAGTGAGAGGACCTGCCAGAAAGGAGAGGATCCTCCCTGGAGTGTTATTTGTTTACTCAAAACTGTATTATTTATATAAATACATTCTGTCATTTTTAAGTGTAATAAGTTGAAATTCAGTATCTGCTTCCATCTTCTGAACATAATTTCTTACTCCATAAGCATCAGTGCCTATATAGTGCCTCAGCTCAAAAAACATAGCTTGGATCAGCAGTTATTTTGTTGCTCTCATAGTGATGTCAAGGTGGGCTTCAACTGTGTCACCATGATTCTTGTCACTGGGAATCTGACAAGGGCTTTGCCTCTTTCTTTAGTAACTACCTCTTTAGATCTTGATCTCACCTTAGTCTATGTGAATATTTCTTCAGATGTCTATAATCTGCAGCTGTATAAACTAAGTACAGGATGAGCAGCAAGCTTTAGAAATACTATGCCATACTCTTCCATGAATGCTGCCACTGCGCTCCAAAATCATCATAGCCTACGACTGATAAATGTGTATTTATCTTTCTCATTTGAAAAAATAGTCTTCTATTGTAATAACTGTTTTTGCATCTGTTAAAGAGAATAGAGAAAGAAAAAAGGATTTATTCCTGTACCAAGGAAAGGTTAAGAAAAAAATAAACACAAGGCAAGAAAGAGCTCTTAAATAATAAATACATTTACTGTAAATATCTTATCAGCAATTTAGATGTTTGTGAATCTCTCTCTTCATGCACTGGGTAAACGAAATTATCTCTTTCTGCTGAGTAGGTATGACATGATTCATTCTGCTTTTTAATCAAGACGATCTATTGATAAAAGACAACATTTAACAACCTTTCTGGAATCAGCTAGTCACACTTTATAGCAAATTTTAATTTGGATCATAAATTGCGAAGGGGGATCATTGCCTAGGGATATGAAGAGATGTACACAGGATGAGAAGACATCCTGTCTTTTCTCTCTGAAAAAAGCGTTTCACTCTGATACTGGCTTTTTAAATGTTTATTTCTACATTACTTAAAATTTAATGTATTTTATGAATGCTGTAATGTTATCCACAGACAGGAACTTTCAAATACTTTTGTAATCATTCACATCAAGTGATCTCACAAAGATTTACAGGTTTCAAACCAGGACTGGAGTAATACTTTCCAATAAATCCAGTCTTTTCAAAATACACAATGACCACTCCCTGAACTGGTGTAAAGCTCTGTAGGTCAGCTGAAATCAGTACATCCACAATAGTACAATCAGAGTTCTACAATCCATTAACTGAAATCCTTACTCCAAACTCTAGTGGCTAGACAACAGTGCTAAAGCAAGTAGTTACATGGGAGTTTATGATGTGGTGAGAGATGTAACAGAGGTAGCCTGAAAATGTAGATTTTCAGAAAGGATGTGAAAGAAAAACACAGGTAATTGCTTAATGTAGATCACAAATATCTTTTACAATGAAAGACAGGAGGCTAGAACCTCACTGCCCACAGTGGAAGAGAGTGAGAACAAATAGAAACACCAGGTGCACAGGAACAAATGGAGGAGCATTAGGAAATTAGATAAAATGCAGTAAATAATGACATGCTTTTAAGCAGTTATAATCTCAAAAAGGTATGGTGTGTTTGAGGCTTTTCTTTTTATATTTTTGGAGATATTATGTGGAAGTATCCTCAAACCATCCTATAAATATTCACTAAGACAGGTTTTGATTTGGATGTTGTCTTTTGAAGTTATACAGAAATGATAGGAATTTTTTGCTTGAATCACCCTATTTCCTTTTTTATGCTAATATATAATTTTTATTTCCAAGATTTTCTGTCTGCCCAGATTAAATAGAACTCCATATGGAAATCTGACCATGAGCTAGCTTCCTTTTATACCTTGGAGCTTTATGTTTTGGCCAAACTTTCCCTTTAAACTGCCTTATAATATTTAATGCTATATCTGCATCTTATTGTGTTCCCAAATCTAGTTATGTTCTATGGTTAATTAGACACTCATTTGCATAATTCAACCAATTACCTAACAAATTTTGTCAACTCAATATTCTTGTAGTAGTTTTACTGATGATAAGGTATAAAATAAATCTAGATGTGACTTTTATTGTAGGCATTTGTGTATGTAATATCATTACCTCAATTTGCTTTCTCTCATTGTCTTTCTGGCAAAATCCCCACTATGTTCCTACTCCCCCTTCACAGAAACATACAGACACTTTTTTACTACATATGAATTAACATGTCACCTTTTACCTTGAAAGAAAATTTTATAGTTGCGTAAAAAATCCTCAAACTTAGAATAAGCCATATTATGTGAATTCTGGTGTTGCATTTCAACTACAACTTTGAAAAATCTCCTTGGTACTGTATAAACACAGTCAAAAAACCAACCCCTCCACTAAAGCACTAGAAACTCTCCTACACAACTTCCACTGAAAGCATTTATAGTAATTTGTTTCAACATCTTATGTGGCAGAAATGAATTTAAGAGGAAAATGCATTTACAGGTTGAATTTTTGGGTGACAAAAAATAATTACATTAAATTTATGAGAGAAAAATAAAACCTGAAACAATAGTCCCAGCAAAACACTTAACCACTGTTCAGAGTTAGGATTTATTACAAATGCCATAACATCTGAGTTCCTAGCTGGACAACCAAAACTCCTCCCTACATTTTTACTTTTTATGTAACTATTGTCTATACAGAGATACTGGGACTTATGATTATGGAGAGACAAGTAGAATACATAAATTTCCTTAAGACATGCATCTTAAGGAAACCGCCAGTATGAAGATCATACAGCTTACATACTATTCACAAAATTGAAAACAGCACCTTTTTCTTTATTTCTTCAAATTGTGTGCACAAGCTCTCTAGTTACCTTAGATTTTACAGACACTTTCAAAAGAAAATGAGAGTGTGGAAATTAAAGTGGAAATGTAGTGGAAGTGTGAAAAGACAAGATCATTGTAATGAAGTGAAGAAAGGAAAAGGACAGGGGTATTTATGTCATAATCTAGGTGTCTAAGGCTGTTTTAGGGTTAAATGTCTCCATAACATTCATCATACATATATCTGTTTAACTGTTGCTACCCACTCATGTCTTCAAACTGTAGGTGTCTACATTCTACAATTGCAGAACGCATGAGGCACATGCACAAAACCTACAATTCAGGCTGCTAAAATACATCTACGTCTCATCATGAAACAGCTCCTACTCTCAGATGTTCAAATCTGCCTTCTATCAAAGACCTTACTTTTAGTTTGTATCTAGACTTATACCAAGTTAGCCTGTATTTTGAAAGTAAGGCTTTTATATCAGCAAACCCAGTCTTAGTGATTGATAACTAAAGTCACTCTATGCAAACTTCTTAATCTGTGCAGACTACATGAGCTGAGAAAAACAGGAGGCACTGTGAAAATGGATTTTTTTTATGAAGGGGGAATTCTAGCTGGTTTCCTGGGTCTCTTGCAACCCTGTTGGACTGTGTTTGTTTTTTCTCTTCTCTCATTTCATGACCAATTTTTTCTCTTCCACAAAAAAATTCCATTCAGTTTGGTGCCTAGGAATTTGTACAGGAACATATACAGAAGCAACCAATTCCTTTCCTCTTATGTGTGTTCTAGAACAATGGTATCTACAGAAGAAATGGTCTCTCTCAGTCCAATAGTTTGGCCATACTTCTCATAAAATACTACAACAAATAATGTAAAGTTTCAAGTGCTCTGAGAGTACCTTGTGGATGTAAGGGTACTGATGATCTCATTAGTATTTGTTGTTAAGGCCTTCAATCTCTTTTACTGGGTACACAGTACAGTTTTACATTCAAAACAGCTACCTAGACATACCTTGATATATCCTGAGATATGTGTGAATACAAATTGAGAACACCAATTTACTGGTTTATCCCTAGTTTCTATAGCACTACAGAAAATATCAGTGAGCCACGCTAGTGGAGATAGTGTTGTTTTTTAAAGAAAATGGTTTATTTTTCTTTTCCCAAATTCAAAACTATTGAATTTAAAGTAATTTCATGACTAAATTCTATAATTATCTCAGTGGTTGATGACGATCTACTAACATTAGATCTAGAGTTCAACTTGTCAGAATATGGAGGAAGAGTACATAGATCCCTTGTGTGCAAACAAAATAAGTACCAGTGCATAGGTAAGGGAAAGCAAAGTAGTGACAGGATATGAGAAATTATTTCAAACTGAAAAAGAGTAGATTTGCCTTGAACATTAGGAATAAATTTTTCACAATGAGGATGATCAGATGGTGAAACAAGTTGCCCAGAAAAGTTGTGAAAATCCCATCACTGGAAGTGTTCTAAGTTAGACTGGACAGGACTTTAAGCAACCTGATATAGTGAAAAATATTCCTAAAAATAGCAGAGAGATTGGATAAGATGATCTTTAAAGCTCCTTTATGACCCACTGCTATGATTCTATAATCAAAAATTTTCTCTATTACCTTAAAACTGCAAAAGAATATTCCTGTGGCTACTATGGAGTTCCCTCATGTCCTGAACTGAAAGAAAAGACTCTTTTCCCTTTGTCTCATCAATTCACCTGCTCAGAGGCTCTAAATATTGGGTCTTGCTGCTGGCATAAGATTTTTTCTTTGTGTACTTTTATCTCTTCCAGAAAAAACTAATAACAAATTCCTATTAACTATTAGTGGTGATGTCTAGCCTGGTACTTTGAAAAGCCAGGCAGTAAAGTCCTCTATTTATTCTTACCCTAATTAACAGTCTGTATGTACTGATCCATTAAAGAATTTGAATTCTAATAAGGTTATGCCTGTTTGAAGACATTTTCTTCCCATCTTTCTCAATCCATGAAGTTTCCTCTGAATTAATTTCATTATTCATCATCTCTTCCAAAATTTTGGCAAGTTAATTGTAAAAGAATGCAAAAATTTTTCAAGTAGCAGCTGAAAGGACTTTTGGTCAGCAAATATACCTGTTATCTCTTCACATACTCTTTGTACTTCTGTAGTGTATTATTATGATGATTTTTGTTGCAGACACTGCTTCTTTCAGGTCATTTGTCAGTTCTATACCTATACCTATACCTGTTTTCTAAACTCAGTAATGAAAAAATTTACAGGATGGTAATTTTTGCTGCAGAAAGATTGTACTGTGTATGCATAGGACATCATTGCCTTGATCAGATGGTCATCTTGCAGATGGCTGCTGGCCAAGTTAGAAACTGCAAGTATGAAGTCAGATTTACAGTTTTTATTTTCTTTATTGGGGAGATTGTATTTATTATTTCCATTCTTGACAGAACTCTCTAATTTCCATTTATCAAACTTGTATTTTAAGAGATAACTCAATGATGTCAATGAAACCGACAGATGTATCATGTATTCAATTTAAAAAACAAATACCTTAAAGGTATGTGAAGAACAGAACTCCAAATTGATATACTTCTTTATTGTTGAGAGATGGATCCAAGATTGAATGAATGGTAACACCAGTCTCTAGAGCTCTATCTGAATATACATTTGCTGATATAATGCATATCTAAACCCTAAATAACAATACTTATAGTATTACTGTGTTTATAATAGTAGTAATAGTCAAAACAATAGGGAATCTGTCCAATGGCTCTGAAATGCACACTGAAATTTTATTAGATGAGGTGACAATGTGCACTATGTTAAATATGTAAGTTTAGTGCTAGATAATTGCTATCAATTAGAATAGACATCATTCCATTGGGCAAATTATGAAGGACACACCTGGAGCTTGTTGCATGCTTTCAGGAATACTTTGAAAGTAGAAAGCAAATAGTTAAACCTCATTACTTCTTGTTTAGTATATCCTTTTAAACAGCAAAACATTTGCCTCCATCCTTGTTCAACAAGTTTCATGCCAAATCCAGTTGCTTGTCCAAAGCATTCGCAAAACACCTTTGGTCAACAAAACATTCTACATGATAAATCAGGCTGGAAATTTTTTATGGTTTCATAGCTGAAATAAAAATGTTGCAGAAAATGACAAATATATGTGGGGATGCAGGCTTAAAAGGGTAGTGGATGTTTCTTTGAAAATCAGTTCCTCCAGTGGAAAGGATTGCTTGGGTGAAAAACTGTTTGCATATTTCTAAATACTTCAACAGGATTTTTCTCACATTTAGGCTCTGTTACAGCAATTTACTCATGTAGTTCTTAGAAAAAGGAAGCAATAAAGGCTTTGAAAGATATTTACTAAATATTCCTCTGCAATAGGAATGATTTATGGCTTGTTCACATCATTTTTCAGAGGCATATATTACCATCTCACCCACTGCCAGCTGTGTGTTGCTGCCTCCTGCCAGAGGTTGCCGTGCCCTCAGATTTGCCTGGGCTCTGCTGCTCTTGTTCTTCCCTACTGCACTGCAGTCAGAATAAGACAGCAGCAGTTCACTATTTAGGATGCCTATTGAAGTTCATATGGCAGGATTTTACTTGAAAATGCTGTGCAGTGTGAGTTGAAGGAAACCATTGGCCTTAGACTGGAATAGGGTTCTTCATGGAACTAATCAATTGCGATGGGTAAATGAAACCTGTTCACATAAGACTTTAGGGGTCCCTTCAACCCTGAGTTTCTACAATCCTCTCATTCTGAGGTGCAACAAAGCAGAGAAGGCTTTGAAAGTTAGATTGATAAATACAGTGTATAAAGAAATACTTCTGATGACTTTTAGAAAATAAATTCTTAGCTTTATACTAATGAATTTTGTAAATTTTCCCATAGAGAATAACCTGAAAATAAAGCAGAACCTTCTGCAATGATTGAAGATTTCTGTAAATAATAATTTACATTTTTCAAATGTTACTGTTGCAGGTAGTACACAAGTGGGTGTGTGCATGAGTATGAATAGGTACCGTGTTTGTGTGTCAGTTGTCACAATTCTGTGAAATAACATGTTTATCTCCGCTTGGAAGCAATGGAAAAATAAAATTACAGTAAAAGTAAAAATGTACTCAAGTACTCAAGATATAGCTGAAAATTATGAAAAATATTCTCACTGCTAGAAAATTTGGTTTTTTTTTTGAAAGAAAGACACTTTTTCTCTCCTTTTCTTTTATATGTATATAATTTATATAAATTATATTCTGAACTGGTTTTTATTTAGAAATTCATATTTTATTTAGAAATTTTTATTTCAAGAGATAAAACTAGAAAAGCTGATCTATGGTACTTTAAGTTTTGATTAATGGATTTACTTAATTAATATTAATTGAGATATTCCAAAAACTTGGAATGTGAAACCGAAAACTAATTTACGTATTTTTCAAATGACAGTAAAAACCTTTCCAAGGACTCTGATCAATGGAATTAGAATTGAAACTGATTCTGATAAATGGAGAAATGGACCAAAATTAACCAAAATAACTTCAATAAACAGAAGCACAAAGAACTACACCCAGAAAAATCAGATGCATAAATACAAAACAGAATAATTAGAGAGTCAGGGTGTTCCAGACAAAAATATGGATATTAGAGTGGAGAAGAGTCAAGTCCAGAACAGCAGCATAGATGGGAAAAGCATCTTTTTGGAATGTATAGGAGGATAAAGAACAAGAAAAGAAATTATCTTGTTATACTCAGTAGTCTGAAGATCTCAGTCAGAACGTTGAAGTATGGCAGAGACTATTCTGAAATATTTCATCATGAGCACACAGAAATTCATATAGGGTTTGTAATATATGCTCTTTCAATTGTGTTTCAGGAGAGATTGTCTTTTTTGAATTCCACTGTACCTGAAAAATAAGCAAATTAACATGCTGATTTATTTATATTACTTAAATTTTGCCATTAAGAAGACTTGGAAATCAAATATGAAACACTAAAATAATTAATACATTGGCAGGATAAAAGACTAAAGAAAAACATAAAAATATTTTTTAAATATTAAGAAATTATTTCAAAAAATTAATAACTTCCTGTACTTTCTGCACAATATGGTAAAAATTTTTTTATTATTATTAGATTTTAGATAATATTCAGGGTACAAGAAACCTTTTACCTAAAAGGAAAAAAAAGAATGAAAATGGACTAAGTAGAGAGGTTGAAGAATTTCCTTTATGGTTTCAACTGCATATTGAAAAGTATCTACCTTAAGCAATTCTAAGCCATTTTTTAATAGAAGGGAGGTTAGATGATCTATAGAGTTTCTTCAGTCTTCCATCTCTCTTTTTTTTCCCCCTTTAAATTCATTAATCTAATACAAAAGTGTGAGATTTAAATATCTTACAGATTCCTGTAGGGCCGCAAAAATTACTCAAAATTTAATGACTTTACCTTCAGAGTTGCCCAGGGTTTATTTTAGGTCATTACAGACAGAACTACCCTTTAACTTCAGAAACAAAAATTATAAGTGAGGTTCGCAAGTGGAACTTTTAGTAATTTTTGCCTTGAGTAGTGTCTAGAAGAGCAAAGAAGATGAAATGGAAAGAAAGGGTAAGAAAACTTTTTAGGAGTTCAAACAGAAAAGAACAGAATTCTCACACAAAGTCTATGAGTGTTATACAAACCCTCATAAAATGGGTGTAATAGTTAAAATGTAAGTACCCGGTAAATTAATCCAGTAGCAAGACCAAAGCAATGCCAAAATAATGTATGCATTTTATGAAAGGCATGACAGATGTATTATGTACCATAACCTAGTGCTCTGGAACAATAACAAAAAACATGAAGTGTCAAGGCAAAAAACAAAAAGGTCTTCCATGTTTACTGTAAACAAGATTTTGACCCAACTCTAATGATAATCCAGATGCTGCTACAAGATGTATACTGTTAAATAATTCCTTGCAGAGTTTATGCATTGCTTGCAGTGCGTGGGTCTCTAGTGATTTGTCAGCAACAAAGTGTAAGTAGTAAAGTAAGTACTTTTAATTTAATGTCTAAAAAAAACTGAATTCAAGTCTTATGGCAAAAGAGTTAGCGGAGTGGGTTTGCTAGGATGTAAGAGTAAAATGACAAGATTATGAGGAATCTTTCCAGTGCCTTTTTTTTTTGCCCCATTTCTTTTCTCCCCTTACTACCACACAATATGTAACACATACAATTACTAGAAGCTATGTTTATTCTTGAAGTTATTAGGCCTCCTTCATCCACTGAGGCTTGTCACATGCCATTGGCAACACCAACAAAAAAGTTCCTGTGGGTGAAGCATTAGAGGTCAGCTGAAAGCTCTTAGAATTGATTCAAGTAGATTTTTCTTTTTATACAAAAAGAAAATTTGAAATTCCTTAGCATGAGCTGTATTTTGGAGGGGTGGGGCATGTTCTTGATATTTTTTTTCAATTTATTTTATTTCTAAGAATGATGACTCCAGTTACTGAGAAACTGCTTAAGTCTAATGACATTTAATATTTAGAAAAGCAAGTATAAATCTGAAGTGACATCATTATTGTTATTTAAAATATTGCATATTTTATGACTTCCTTATTTTCCTTTTTTCAAAGGCCATTTACCTTTGAATACATTAGCTCCCATGTTTCCCTCGATAGGTAGCAAGCAGATTTGCTAATATGTCAAGGGGTTCATAGGTGTTTAATCCAGTTTTCTCGCTCTATTCCACTTCTAAAAAGACTTTTTAAAAAAAAAAAAACCTGTTAAATTTCAAAGAACTTCATGTTTTCTGAATATAATGGTAACTAGATAGGAAGTTGTTTTGGCATTTGCCATCCTCTTCTTGTTCCTTATAATTAATAAGAGTAAGATCATACACTTTCCTCACAAAAAAAAAAAGTGTCAGGGATTGGTTTAATATCTTCGAATTAGAAACAGAAAAGCATTTTTTTTTTATTCTGTGATATGTAGTTTGATACAGCAGAAACACAGCAATAATCCTAATTAAAAAAAAACCAAACACATATCAACTGCTTATACTTATAAGAATTAGCGGTATTCATATAAAATTGTCCCTTTTGTGTCTTTTAAAATGTTATATCATAGAATCAAAGAAAGACCTGGGTTGGAAGGAATTTGAAAATCTAGTTCCAACCCAACTTCAAAGGGTAGGAACACCTTCCACTAGACCAGGTTGATCAGAGCCCCAACCTGGCCTTGAAGACTTCCAGAGATGGGGCATCCACAGCTTCTCTGGACAACCTGTTCCAGTGCCTCACCACCCTCACAGTAAACAATTCGTTACTATAATCTAGTCTAAACCTAGACTGATTCAGTTTGAAACCATTCTCTCCCCGTCTTGTCACTACATACCCTTGTAAGTAGTCTTTTTCCATCTTTCTTGTAGGCTTCCTTCAGGTACTAGAAGGCCGCGATTAGGTCAGCCTTCTCTTTTCCAGGCTGAATAAACCCAACTCTCTTAGCCTTTCCTCAAGGGAGAAGTGCTTCATCCCTCTATTGAGACTACTAAACTGAGCTAGTCACTCAGTGTGAAGGTACTTTTTTTTTCACTCACTCAGGACTTAATTTCAATCAATGCAGCCGTGTAAGACTTACACTATTTGAGAAGCCGACCCATTATTTTTTGATGACTAAAAATCCCAAATGAGATTTTTAAGGGGCTGGTAGAAGCCTATAAATGATAATTACTTAATTTATTAATGAAAGTCATCAAACTTTGGGATAGATTGTGTAGCATATGGCAGAACTACTACTGTAATACAGTTTCTAGATGAAAAATAGGAAAATTAACATAACCAGAGCAACTTATCACCAGTTGAAATGAGAAAAAAGTCCTACAAGCATTCCATACAATTTCAGAAATTGACTTGCAATATTTATTGATCCATAAATACTGCAAGCTATGTTTAAATCAAAAAGCATCATCTGGTTTTCCTTGCATGTTTGCTGTGACAGCAGAGTTTATTGCATCTTTGTGTTTCCTCCCTTCCTACTGTTATAATTTTCTTCATCTCTTCCCTATTGCCAAATATTAGGGTGATCATGATGGGATCTCAAAATTTCAGCTTTTGTGGAATATTTTCGCACTGATATTTATCTAGTTCCTCAGAATCAGAAGTCACCGCTGGGAGTGTTCAAGGTTAGGTCAGCTGGGGCTCTGAACAACCTGGTCCAGTGGAAGGTGTCCCTGCTCATTGTAGGGGTGTTGGAACTACATGATTTTTAAGGTCCCTGCCAACCCAAACCATTTTATGATTCTGTAATAATTTCTCCCAAAAATTAATTTCAGAGGGAACAATGAAGACTGTATAGATTTTAGGGAAAAGTAAAGTCAGCATAAACAACATTCATAAATATATAATAAATTATAGTATATAAATAGATAATAAAATATCACAGGACATAAATCTTTGCTTCCAAATATTATGTATATCATTAAAGACAGCAGAGAGGATTTTCACTGTGCTATTCTCTGAAAAAATGTAGTATACCATGTGTTTCATGGTGCACCATGCTACCAACAAATTCCATGTTGTCTTTGTGATGTTCTTCGTTGCATTTGTAACAAGTGTGAATCAAATCTGTTGCCCTCCACTTGTTATAGCAGTTATCTTACTAAGGAAAATAAAATGACCCTAAAGTGAATTTAATGCAGAAAGAGTGTGAAGCATCTGTGTACAGTATGTTTGTGCTAATCTTTATCTTAGAGTCCCAGTTGATATATAGACAGCATCTTGAAAGCATCCATTTCAGTTCCTTAAAGGACAAGTGTAAGCAATCAATCAGTGGTATTCCAAAGCAGAGAAAGACCGTATTTTATAACACTTTAGAGGATTTCACAGCATGGAAGATGATTAACAGCATGTTAGGTAATGATGTAAGTGCCATAAATTTGTTTACATTCTGCAATGTAAATACTTGGCAGAACTGATGCCTGAACAAAGAAAACAGGATTGCAAATGAGAATCTGGACCAAATCCAGTGTGCTTTCCAATTACTTGTTTTTGTTTTGTTTTGATGAGTCCAGAATAATTTTTTGCATGTATATGTAAAATATATAAAGCATAAACATATTTTATATACGTATGTGTAATTTTTTCCTAATCCCTGTCTCTCATTCTCCCTGAAAAATTCTTCTCTTTATCTGTAGATGAATAAAATTCATATTTAATTTTTAGAATTTTTTGCATGATTAAGCTACTGACCATATCGAAAACAAGGATTCTAATAAGGATTCAGTTATGTTCATAATTCAAATGCTATTTAATAGGTGTTAGGAGGACATTGCTCACTTTGAGGTTTCCGGAATGTTTTTTTTTCTGATGAGTAAAAGTAGAGAATTCTTAGAGACTCCAGCTAGATGCATTTCTGGTGTAAAATACTTTTATTACACTCCTCTTGAGATTTAATCTTATAAATTAACACCTCAAAGGGTGACAGGTTTTTATGCAATGGCAGTATACATAAAAAACAGTCTAGTAGACTGACAAATATGGTACCAATCTGCAAAGGCAAGCAATGTGCAACCAGGGAAAATTTCTGGTTATGACATCCTGGCTGCTGAATTACTTCTTTAGTGTCTATATTGAATTTCTTCTCGGTTTGGCAGTCTTCACATTCCTGTGGCTTGACCATGTTTTGCATGCTCTTTTGAAAGAGCGTCATAAGCCTTTTTCAATATTGTTCACATGAACTACTGGAAAGGAATGGCTTTTGTCTGAGCAATTCTCAGACACATCTGTATGAAGGGTCTCCAAGTAATCTGTGTTTCCATGCCCAAGAATTTAATGTTAAAACAAGGAAATTCCGGATCTGAAAGCTCATATAAATCTACTATTTACTCCACTGTAGTAGTCCAGTATTCTAAACTCTCAAAACATTCTGCCTCTAGAAATATGGAAACTAATTCCAGTTCTTTCAAACCCTGATTCTAACCCTGGAACTGTGAATTCTTTTACAACTAGCAAGACCACAAAATACTGATTCTAAACAACAAAAATAATTTCAGTGACTCAAATGGATATTAAAAAATAAAGGTTATAATTATCTGCAAAACCAAAAGACAGCCTCAAGTATAAGTATTGTCACTTTCATAATGATGTTGACATTTTTTCTTAACTTGCTGTAATATTTTTTAAAAATATGCATTTCTTCTTCCTTGAAATATGTCATTTTAGGAAAAAAGTGAACTATGCTGTTACTTCATATATTTTATTCTACCCTCCATACATGGCAGCTTTATTTGTAAAGTTGTTTAAGAAAAAAAAATTAGAAAAAAATTAAGGTAATTTTATTCTCCTTAGCATACATTTTCAGTCTATCTTTCAAACAAAAAATAGTCACAGATTGTGTTGAATTTCACCAGAGATGTAGGAATAGATTAAGCAAAGGTCATTCAATAAAAATATGACATTCATACTAATAGAACAAGAGAAATGAGATCGCAGGAGACAACTAAGATAACAATGAGAACAACTCAAATGCACAGAAAAAAACATATATTTGTGTGATGGAAGCCCAGCTTGTACATGAGTACAGGGGTTCAATAGGTCAGCAGTGACCAAAATTACTTAGAAAAATGGAAACCTATTCAAATAAACAAACCTAAAATCTGTCAACATAGCTATAGTACTGCCAAAGCTGAATGTAGGAATAAAACCCATTTGCAAACTGGCTAAGAAAACAGTAATTTCTGCTTCCAAATCTTTACACTGGAGCTGTTTCAAAACCAAGTTCAGACCCCTTTCCTGAGAATCCCTCACCAGGTCGATTCAGAGACGTGCAGTTCCACACAGGAAGAGAAGGAGATTTTTCAATAAAATAGAGATTCCAAGAATGGTTGGTAAACAGATTGAAATAATCTTAAAATTCACTCAAATGCAAATAAGACACCAAATATTCAGAATAACTCAAGTAATCCAATAATATGTTTTTAATAAACTCAGTAAGTGACTCATTGTACACTTCTTGTAGTTTCCAAATCATCTTATTTTTCCTGATCTTAAATCAAGGAATGTATTTATCTTTATTCCTCACTCACTGTCACCTGTTCCACTATGCTTTTTTTCTATTACCTAGAGTATAAATTTGGTGGGGTTTTTCTTTTCAATTCTTCCTCTCTCCTTCTCTCCCTCTGACTTTTTTTTCCTCATTCTACTCAGAGAATTCAGTTATATTTTATTAATGTTTGTTGAATTAAACGCTGTATTCCTGTCCATTTGGTAGAATACAAAGAGGTCATCCATAAAGAAGAGTAGAAATGGATAAAACTTAATAGTCAAACTATTATTTCCTAAGAGCCTCTTGGAGTATTATAAATGGAAAGTTTTGACTTTTTTGACTGAGTGGAAGAAAGAGAAGAAATTAACAAAACCTAGGAAGTGAAGCTTTTTCAACAGTGAAGACAGAAAAAACAGCAGAAAGCTCAGACTTGGGGGGAAAAAAAGAATAATTGATAAGTAAAATGTTTTTCAGAGACTCCTTTGAATCAATATTCACCTTTTTGAGAAGGTCAATGTCTGCTTACAACAAAAGCATTCTCAGTTATAAGAAGCAACATGATTGGTAAAACCTCCATCACGGATTAGCTCCTTTAATTTTAAATCTCTCTTCCTCATAGTAAGAAAATATCATGACATCAAATTTCCTTTTATATAGCTTTTACTTTCTTTTTGGTTTGATGTCATAAATACACGACAAAACAGTATTAAAAACACAGGAAAGTTGAATTCCATCACATGTGGGGCATAATTCACATTTTTTTCATTAACTGCCATGGAAAGTCTGTTCTTTTTCTGGCCTTAGAAGACTTTTTTTATGGGTGTTTGATGATGTTTCTGTTTACACAGTATTTTTACAACTGCTACAGATAGACACAAATACCATAAATTACAGGAAAAATCATCCCCAGCTCTCTTCAGGCTTAATATGAAACAGTTACCAAAAGGGGAAATGTGCAAGTGCCACTAAAGCCTGTTTGATGAATTCCACATGTAGATTCAAGTTCAGACCTCAATTCATTAGCAAAATAGGAACTGCCATACCCCATCTTCATATCTTATTTAAAAAACAAACAAACTCCAACTATACCTATTGATATATCCTCATTAATTAGTTTAGATTATAATTTTCTTGGGAGACTTTGATTTTACTTATGAAATTTTGACCAAAATTTCATTATTCAGGGGGATTTGAAAAAATTCTAATTTCTTTGGTCCACGATACCTGAAAATTCTTACTTGGGATTATCACGTTAAATGATGAAGCCATGAACAGTACTCCTGAGGAACAGAAAGGCCCAGACCTCATGCAGGTAGAAACACATCTCATATTTGCTAACTGTATTTAATACATTTATGTCCAGGAAAATGTTCATGTAAAAACAGTGATTCATATGTAATTGAAAAGATAACTAGAGAATAATCAGTGAATGTTGCTGAATTAGGTTGTACAGAGGGAAATAGAAGACAAAGAGCGCTGAAATTCTGATTTCAGATGAGTACTGCCCAGAAACTTCTCAGAAAGCAAGAAGAGATGCCTTTGCAGGAGAGCAATTTAACATCTTAAGTGGTTCAATTGCGGTTCCTTTTAGACTATTAGTCACTCGTCATTCCTAGAAATGGCCTAAGAAATCATATTTTTGCAATATATTTGTAGCATGATTTTTTTTCAAAGTTCTTTTATTAGCACAATTTTTCTCCTTATGTTCTTCAATTACTTTGACAGTGTAATTGACAAAACAGCTCTCTGGAAATGCAAGCCTTTATTTCTAAAATGTAAACCCTTGTTGCTACCAAGCTCAGCTGAACAGCCCAGCTGTGATCCATAGAGCAATTCCAAATCAGAAAGTGTTTCCTACTTCTGTTACTTGATGAAAGACAAAGCTCTTCAAAAATAGAGTTTTCTGTGGCATATTTTCTGCCCCAAAGTTTCAGTATCTATGAGCACTATGGTAGTAAAACCTTCTGACAAGCGTAATTTACCCTTAAAATACTCAGACTCAACTAGTCTCAAGTCTCAAAAACTCATTAGTTTTTACCACTTAAATCTGAAGCATCTTATGCACATCCATTCTGTATCTTTACTAACTATTAGAATTCAATCACTTTTGTCATGAGCAGGGAATTAGACATGAAATTATATTCATCTTGTCTCTCTAGTTATCTTATATGTTTTCATAGAGTGAGCTCTACAACTGCCCAAAGAGACACATGTGATCAGAGAGGTGAGATTGTCCACAGTAGAAATTTGAGTTTAAGGAGTGTTACAGAACACGACATGAAGTTAAAAGTCATTGACTAGTCTAGCCACAACTATATCAAAGAGCATTCATCATGCATTCTCATTCATCTCATAGTCAGCTTTAATGCATTTGTCAGTGCATCCTGTCTTCCCACGAGCTGCAACCTTCCATTCTTTTGTCTCTATCCATTGAAGACCCAGTTATAGAAAATAAATACCCAGATGCATTTCATCAGTTTGATATAAAATTCAGCCTTAAACCTGCAGAAAATTAGTAGAAAGTTGACTAACAACAAGACTACCATACATTAGGGGTGTGTGCACTTGCTCATCAATCAAAGACTTCTGTAAGTGAAGACAGTTCAAAAGTGTTATTCTCTGATTGTTGATGATGTATTTTATTAATTTTGAAGCATTTCTGGGTTTTGACACCTTTTACTTATGAGCCTTCTGTAGATATCTCAATTTCCTGCTTCATTGTGAAAAGTAAAGCCTCTAGAAGACAAATTCTCTGTTGCTCTTCTATGGTCAAAGAACCTGACTCAGGTATTTTTATAGCTTGCATGTAGAGGACGCCTTCAGAAAAAAACATGTTTAGCCCTCACATAGAAGGTGTGTTCCATCACTTGAAACTTTAAAATTCTAATCAAGAAAACACACTAATAATTCAGGAGAGTCACGAAAAATTGTTCATTCAAAAAAGTGGCAGATAGTGAGTCCTGAAGGTAAAAAGTGGAAAAAGGTTCGGATTTACAAATAAATTTTAGAAATAAAGTAATATTTTTTTTTAAAGCAGGTATATGTTTGGCCAAGTGTATTTCCAGAATAAAACTGTAAGTACAGAACTTTTCATACAAGTTCTAAAGGCTTTAAAACTTCAAGCTTTATAACTGGGTAGCTTGAAAGAATATTGTATTATTCAAGTTTCACACCATAATTTCAAAGTGTCCACAATGTGATGTTTATTGTAATGTAACTATCTAGTGGTTCATTGCCTTAGGATTCCCTAGTTCAAACAAGTTTCATTTACTTTCACCTCGCAATGATATGGCAGTTTACAATTTAAGTGAGTGGTCTGAAATTTATTTGTCTGCAGACAGAACAATCTTCTCTTTTGAACTACATACTCATGTCATACATAGCCTACATAGACCATTTCTATTAGTATTCTTGCATCCTCAACAACTGTAAATAATATAACAGATTTGACTTCCACGAGTATATTCAGTATATTCACATTAGTTTTTTTTTTTTTCCTTCTGAGCATAAGAAACATTTCTTGTATTGCAAATGTCATTAATACTTCAACATACATTAAGGTCCATTACTTATATTCCTGACTATTTACTATAGACCAGTATCTGATTCTAAATTGTATAAAAAAGGCAAGAGAAGAAGAAAAAATATGCAAGTAAATGCTCCATACATCAGTGAAGTAAAGTCTGCACGTTAATTTGTTTATGGAAAACAAGGCTTTGCCTAGAGGCAAATTTCAGTTTGCATCTTTTTTCAGTGCTTAGTTATGTTTTTGCTTTATCACTGTATGAATTACCATTATAAACTACTGTATATTTGATGCTTGCCTATGGCTATCTAGAGGTCTCTGCTAATGGAAGGCTGAACAGCATTAGGACCACATTAGAAATGGCATGTTTTATTTAGGGACTAGGTTGGTAACTTACTACCATATTTCCTTTTGCAATTTTCTTACTCTAATTGTCAAAACATTTTCCTTCTTTTTCAAAAGTGCAACTGTTACAAAAGCCTACAAATGAGGCAGAACAGGCCCTACTAATAATGCAACACTTTCAGTGTTGACTCATTGATAGCATTTGCAACTTTTTGTTACACCATCCAATTTATTTCCTTTAGGTCTCAAAAGTTTCAAAATGTCAAATGACTGGCAAGTAGTCAAATTATTCTGAAACAAGCAGAACTCCTTACACCTCTTCATTTCAACAACCAGGGACATTCAAATGACAGATGGAAGTAAGACTTTGGAAAACTTAACTTTTTATGTGACCTGCTTGAGACTGAGTTACATAACTGAAGGAATGAATACATCTTTTGGAA
Organism: Lepidothrix coronata; assembly: GCF_001604755.1. Lineage (NCBI taxonomy): Eukaryota > Metazoa > Chordata > Aves > Passeriformes > Pipridae > Lepidothrix > Lepidothrix coronata. The sequence goes on from NW_016690223.1 coordinate 4,515,331, forward strand.
TTTAAAATGCCTATCTTTGATTTTTTTGTTTGGTTTTGATTTGCGTTTGGGTTTTTTGTTTGTTTGATTTTAGTTGGTTGGTTTTTGCATGTGTGTTGTATTTTTTTAGAGTAATAAACACCTTCAGCTGAGCTCAGAGCCACTATATGAACTCCTATCTCGCACAATTACTGGGATCAAATATCTATTCTTCAGCAGACACCATAATTCAAGTGTATATAGGCCTGAATGCTGTACCTTGCAGTCATTGGAGGGGGCTTTTTCTGGTTTGAAAACACAGAAAACTAGACTTTGGTGCTAGTTATTTTTATTCTCACAGCCTATTACAGTGAGTTATGACAAAACAAGTTTTTAAATGTGAATGATCGCTGGCAAAAGCTTGGATATCTACCTGTTGTCAGAAACTTTACTTATATGTTAATACTGGTTTTGATGTAGAATGACTTTTTAGGGGGAAAAAAATTACAGTTTTATCTAATCAGTGAGAAGATAACTTAATAATATGATGAACTTAATTAGCTACTACTTGAAAATTACTGAAATTTTCCTCTTGTTTGCAGGATTTAAAGATGGATTATACAAATATCTAGGAAGATAGAAATAAAAGAAAGAAATTCTAAAATATTATGGATCTTATTTCTGAGTTTTTATCTTTCATTATTCATTTTCCATCAAATTTGCAAGGAAATCAATGTAACTGACAAACATTATATGAAAAAAAATATGATCTTCTTTGAAGATTATTCTGTATATCTTAAGGGAATAAGTAAATGAAAAAGACAGTGCTGCCACCATAATTAAGTCTAAAGTAAGAGCTACAGAACCCCAAGGCCAATATTCAAATATTATTGAGAAATTAAAAAGATCACACTTTTTGCCCATTTTTATTTCTTCTCAGAAATGAGTACCTGCCTAAATCCCACATACTAGCCAAGAGATCACCTACAAGTTTTCATTTCCTCTCTTGTGTTTAAATTGTACATGCATCTCTAGCACTGACCCACATATTAACTTTATTTGAAACAGAAAGGAAACACATAATCCAGATCCATTGGTCCTAAAGTACTTATGTGCTTCATGCTCACAGGCATGACTTGGATTTTCGTTCATAACATAGAACACAGATGATACTTCATCAGTGTTTTGACTTAAAGAAACAGGCATTCAAAGTGACTGAGGGGAAAAATTTGAGACAATACAGAAAATTCTAAAAATATTTTCAAAAAAGTGTTAAATTATACAATATACTCCTTTTTTTTCTCCTAATACAATGCACATAATTTAGAAACTATTTTTTCCTTCATGCTACTTCACATTTCTTCACAAATTGCTTCCAGCAGTTTTTCTCCAACAGCTACTATTTCTGGGTATTGTCTTAATTGTTTGGTGTATAACTTTATTGACAAAAATATTGACAATTATTAAACAGGAAAGACGTGCACTAAAAAGTCAAACTAAATTAGTCAATGTGCTTGCTGAGTAATAGGTAGGATTATTTTCCTTATTTAGATACCTCTTTCTTCTCTTGGTTTGCACTTCAAACAATCAGGAGAAAGCACCTTTTCAACTTCACTTAGAGAAGAATAGCTTATTGAAAAAAAAGCGTTTGTAGAAATATATATGTACATATGCATATAAGAATAAGATAAATGCAATGCTGAGTAAGTTTAATGAAGAAATTTTCCTTGAAACTCCAAGTCAAACCATAAATACACAGATGTTTGAAGGTTTACATCTGAAAAACCTGAAAGATAAATGATTTATATATTTTCATTTTATAACTGTCTTTATGATGGGAACAGAGTGAGGTGAATTTTTCTGTAAGTAATAAGTTAATGTTGAAACATATGTTGAAAAGCTCAGTGTCTTGAATTCTTAACTCAGTTTTTCTGGCTTATTCTTTACAGCTGGACTCATGTAACTTCTGTTGAATATATTTTGCATTATCAAATATTATTATTAAGCCCATAAGTAGATGCTGAGAAACCAAATCTTTTACAACTTCTCTATAAAGACAGAAACAAAGCTATATGAACTTTCTTAGCCTTATTTCAAGGAAATCTGGTGACATAAGGAAATATTAAGTGTTAGTGGTAAGCAAGAACTGGTTAAGAAGTTTTTTCACAAAAGTATGCAGAAGTTTGGACATATCCAATATCTTTAGTAAAGAACTTTAAAATCTTTGCATGATCAGACTTCACATTTCACATGGTGCCAAGCCAGGTGATTGCAGTGTCAAAAGAGTTGTCAGTAGCATTAGAACCTTTTCATTTACTGGTAGACCAATAAGTTGGTGTAAGATAATAATGTTGCCAAACTTGTGTCATTACTTTGATGTAAAACCAAGAATAAATTATATAGCCTGTTTTGTTAGAAAGACCAGCTGTTTCTATCTGCTTTCTCTCCTTTATTTTTCCTCTTTTCAAACCCCAAACTCCCACACTTCTTGGATAATGCTTGTTTATCCATGGAAACTAAGAATAAGCCTTTGCAATTTTTTTTTTATATATTGAATGTTTTGCATTAATTTCACAACTTTATTTTTCATAAATTCATGGAAACAAAAAATTTTTTTTCTTTTTTCCAATTGATTAATACATGTATATTTTCCACAATTATAAAGACAATAAACATGCAAAAGGATAAGTCCAATGTTAAATATCCAGTAGGATGATTCCAAGACCAGGCATGTCTGGTAAATACTTGAAAGCCTGTACTTAGGAAACACTTTCAGCTCACTTCAGTAAGGAGCAGTCTTAGAGATGGATATGGTGACTATCAAAACAGAAGGAAGCACCATAAAACAATAGTTTCATGTGACTTAGAGGCATTTTGCAGTATCTTTTATGTCCTCTCCAGAAAAAATACTGTATTTTGAAAGTTTGTCAGTGAATAACACAGTCCTTCACCAACCATATCAGTTCTTCTCAAGTTTAAGTCTTTGTTCTCCAAGAAAAACAATGATTGGTTCCCATAGAGGCAATGATATGGGGGCAAAGTTTCAGGAATGTGAGAAGTAAAATGTGATTGTGATGTTTTCTGTTTTGGTATAGTGCCATATCTATTCACAGGTTTCACTCCACAATCAGTGGAGACACGGTCCACGGTCCCCTAGAAGGACTTGACCCTTTAAAAGGAAGGGGAAATTATTGCACGGTTTCAGGAGTAAAAAACACTGATGGTTTGCAGAGATCTTTCCATAAGTGGATAGTAAACCAAGTGTCACATATTAATTCTATGGAGAAGGCACTAGAATAGGACAAAGGCAGGAACAAATGATGGTGAGTAATGCTGGAAGCATGAAGAGAGCTTTGAACTTGAATTTGACATGGTGCGGATAGGAATTCAGTGAAAAACCACAAAGATGAGATGATGAGATCAGTGCAATCAGCAAGGAAGATAATTTTACTTCAGCATCCCTTTAGGTTTTTGAAGAAAAGTATATATAAGGCAAAAGAAGCAGCTTTGGGGGACAAAACAGAATATTCTAGAGATTCTTAGGGAGAAGGAATATGGCTTTGACAAACTGGCCAAGAAAAGTATGAAATGTGGGCAGAAAAACTCCATGCTGTAGACAGAAACACTGATAAGAAAATTACTATTAACTGTTTCTCACACGTAAAAGTGTTTTTGGAATCAGGTTCTATGTGACAGTTTTAAATAAGCTAAGCTAAAAATAAATAAAAATCTGTACAAAAGAAAAAAGTAATTAAGTGATACATTTGAACAGAAAGTCTCAAGATTATGGGTTATTATATTCCTCTTAGTGATGAAATAGCAGCACTGGATTCATGGCAATTTCTAATGCTAATTCCTCAGCTAGTCATAACATTTAAGCAAAAAATGGGAAAAGAACATTAGTGGACTAAATGTCATAAAATGTAAAAGAAAATGGATTTTTGTTCCTTGAGCAAAAATACCTGCAACAATTTTTCAGTATCTAAATTTAGATTGCATGCCCTTTGTGGGAGAGACTTTTTTGATTTTGTACCCTTTATGTCAAGTGCTGAAGTGCCACACATATTGACAGTGCTTTAAAACTAAAATAATCTTCATAAAGCCATCATTTACAACACAAAATGCATTTTCAAGTTATTATGGACACAATGGCTTGATAGCTCTCCTCACTGTCAATCTATATTCATTATTCTTTTTGATTACTGAAAGGCTAACTAAGTTACATGGTGGATAATGTCTTTACTTTGGGAAACCAAACTGGAGACCATGAAGATACTGTGCTGAACATACATGGTTCAAGGTTCTATAATCAGTGTGGTTTAAGAAATACATTTTAAACATACTTCTGAGGTTGGTAAATTATATTTTTCTAATAAAATATTTCCTTTGTTTATGGAAAGACAAATTAGACATTTTTTCTAAATACTATCTTGCATGTTACACAGAACATCATTCAAAGGTAACTTGATGTTTGTGGCAAAGATTACTTTGTTTCTATTTTTGTTTCACCTAATTTGCCCAATTCTTAACATTCTGGGGTGTAAATAGACTTCAATATTTGCTGCTCTGTCCTCAACAACTATTGTTGTGTGCTAATGCCACAGCTCAGCCCCACAGAGCCCCTTGCTCACTCCCCTGCAGTGGAATGAGGGAAAGAATCCAAAAAAAAAAGTGAGAAAATTCATGAGTTGAGATAAAGATAATGTAATAAGTAAAGAAAAACTTCTATGCATAACCAAAGCAAAATAAGGAATTCATTCATTAATTCCCATTGTCAGGCAAGAATCTGGCATTTCCAGGCAAACATGGTTTCAGCAAAGGTTTCTTGGAAAGAACACAACATAACTCAAATATTCTCCCTTTCCTCCTTCTTTCCCTCAACTTTTATTGCTGAAAATGTCATCAAATGTATGGAATATCTTAATGGTCAGTTTGCATCAGCTGTCCCATCTGTGTTCCCTCCCAGACTGAGAGCTTAACAATTGGAAATGCCAACATCCACACTTGGGGAAGGTTGGACCCAGCCACCAGTACAGGCTGGCAGTCAAAAGACTGGAAAGCAACTTGATAGATTAGGAATCAGGGGTTCTGGTGGACAATGTGTTTTTATAGAAATGAAGGCTAAAAACATCCCAGGCTCTATTAGGAGGAAAGGTGACAACAGACTGAGACAGATGATCTTACTTCTTTAACCAGCATTGGTGAGTAGTGAATAACTGGAGTAATTTGTCCAGTTTGGACTCCCCAGTACAAGATAGAGGTGAACATATTGAAGTCCATCAATGAGCCCTGAAGATGATTAAGGGATGGGAGCATCTTTCATACAAAAAGAGGCTGTGACAGTGAAGATTTTTCAGTCTGGAAAAAGAAGGTTAATAATGGACCTTATTCATCTGTACAAATATTGAAGGGGGGCAGGATGGAGGGAGAAGAAGAAGGGAAGTAGGAGGTGATGTTTCTCAGTGGTGCCCAGAGAAAGAAAGAGAGGCAATGGGCACAAACTAAAATAAGGGAAATTTCGTTTAGGCATAAGATTTATTTTCTTTAACTGTGTGATCAAACAACGGAACAGATTGTACAGACAGGTGATAGCCTTCATTCCTTATTATAACTAAAGTTCTACTGGGTGTGGCCCTGAGCAATCTTCTGTGAGTGGAGGGTTGGACTAGACAAGGTCCAGAGGACACTTCTGTTCTCAAATAGTATGTGATTCTGTACAAAGCTAGGGAACTATTTCAGCAAAGTTGCAGTTTAATTCTATGAAAAAATCATAACCTCTTTATCTGTTTTAAGCTTTTCATTTCTTAATTGCAGTAGATGTCCTCCCTAGAAGAAAAAAAAATAAAAATGAATATGAAAAATAAAAATGAATCTAATTTATTTACAATGTTATATACAACTATCTTCCAGTCATTCTCTCTTAAACTGGTAAGAAAAAGTTTTTTCCTAACTTGACAAATTCAATAATTTTGAATTGTGAATACAGAGATGTAGGAGACTGTCTTAATTCTCTCTTGATATAATGAAACAGGTCTCTCCTAAGTGGAACACATCTTGAAAAAAATCATCATCTCAAAATGCAGAGATGTGTTTCTTGATATGTTTTATAATTAAAATCTCAATTAATTCTATGGTCATTTGTTTTCTTTCTTCTCAAGAGTAAAAGAAGACCAGACTGTACAAAAGGAGATTTTTGGAAGCATTCATCCTTTGTACCTCTTCTAAGCCATAACGTCATTCTAAACAAAAAATTTCCTATGAGAGTGCTTGTTTATTATCAGATACTCCATCACGTTTGATCAGCAAGGCATTAATGGACTTCAGAGCATTCTCTGTTCACTGACACTGTTGTTTTTATATTAAGACTCATCTTATGATTAATGAGTTTGACATAAGCAGAACAGCCTCTGGCCCAGAGAGACTGTAGTTACTAAGGCAGACCCAGTGGTGGGCACGGCTGAACAAATGCTCCCTGCTGAAAGAGAAATGTTGGGAGTGATTTAGGGGTCTTGTTTGTTCAGGAGTGTGGATTACATGTGTTTGAGGATTTGGGATTAGGAGAACTGGGGAAACACAGCAGCTCCTGTTAAGCTTATTGTCAGGGTTTATTGTATCCTTTGCCTTTCCTCACCTTCTGGCCATCTAGTTACAGGGCAAAACAGCATCACCAGAATACCCCCTGCTATTTGTTTAAATCTGATAATGTTTGACTGACTGGCCAAGAGAACTGAAAAAATATTTGTCTGAAGTAAACATATCTTACTTATTCTTATCCATGAAGGGCCTCTCTTAGTCAAATTGCCATGGAAAATCATTTTTAACCCATTCACTTCAATTTCAGTAGTTCCACAAATTTTTAGCCTGTGTTATAATCTGCTGCTGCTTTCTTTTTTTTCCTTCTAATTAGGTGATGACATGGTCATTGGCTCAGTGGAAGATATATGTCTTGAGGAAGCTGTGAGCAAGGAAGACATAATTAAGCATGCACCATATAAAAAGAGGGAGATATGGTAAGTAGACTACAAAGGTAACCACTACACAAAGAAGTATCTGTATTCAGAAGGAAGAAATAGCCCATACACCATACTCCCACAGGAGGCAGGGTGCTTGAGAAGGATGCAAACGTATCTTGGGATCCAAAGAGAATCAAGATGATCACCCATAAATGGAACTTAATACATGGCCATTTGTTATACTAAATAAAAATACTAAATGAAGAACGACTGCAGCATCCATAACAAAGTATTATTTTGGCTATGTTTCACAATCACTGTTTATGATCTGGAAGTGCCTCGGCTGAAGGCAACCTTGTTCAGAAGCATCTAGCAGTCAGACTAGCTTCTATCAGCTCATTGTCTAGAATTGATCTACAAGGGTACCAATGAACATGTTCTTGAATCAGATTTCAACGCTCCAGAAGTTTAGATTGGAGGAAACTCTTTTTTCCTATTAGAATCAGCTGCAAAATTCACTCACACACATGCAGACCTCCTTCTAGCCATTCCCTGAAACACAGCTCTACAAATCTGCCCTTCACATAATCTTCTAGTCTGATGAGGAGCATTAGTGAACTTCTAGCATTTTTTTTCTCCAATTTGTATAATGAGATGGGGAGGAGAACTACTTTCCTTTAGGGAACAACATTTATTGGTTGGTCATTTATTTCCTTTAGACTGGACTGAATGGAATCCAGAAGCCTAACTTTGTGGAAAGTCAGCTTTATTCTTACATGCAAAAAACATTATGACTAGCATTTTGTTGTCATTGATATTTACTTCTATGACAGTAAAGCCAAAGGCTGAAACTGTGTTTTTTTCTACTTGGAACAAAATATAAAGACATAAACAAACATTTAATAATAATAACAACAATAATCTACAGAATTCTTGCACGTGAGAAAAGGGTTTTCATAAAATATTTCTCTCTAAATCATTAGGGCAATTAATGATTTCCTCATTGTCTTTCATTGAGTGCCGAAAATATTTATGCAGGTAAATGCATAGCAATTAGAATGAAGACTCTAATTGGTAACATGCATTTAGAAGTTAAACATAGTACATTGTAATAAATAACATACATATATATAGTCCGTGTTTTCTAGGCTCTTCATATGTCAAAGAATAGGCATACTATCCTCAGCAAATTTTTTTTCCTTGTTTGTGAAGAACAAGAAACTCTGGAAAAGAAAGAAACTGATATCAATATTTTGTTGCTTAAGAAAAATTAGAGCAAGATACCAATTACTAGAATCTTCTATTGATTCAAATGCAAGTAAATATTTTCAAAGCTTATTACAAAAAGTTCAGATCTCATGTGCAGCCTCACCTTGAATATTGTGTGCAGTTTTGGGCACCACTGTATAAGATATTAAGCTACTAGACAGTGTCCAAAGGAGGGCAACCAAGATGGTGAAGGGCCTTGAAGGGAAGCTGTATGAGGAGCTGCTGAGGTCACTTGGCCTGTTCAGACTGGAGAAGAGGAGACTGAGGGGAGACCTCATTGCAGTTACAACTTCCTCATGAGGGAAAGTGGAGGGGCAGACACTGATCTCTTCTTTGTGGTGATCAGTGAGAGGACCCTAGGGAATGGCCTAAAGTTGTGTCAGGAGAGGTTCAGATTGGATATTAGAAAGAGGTTCTTCACCCGAAGGGTTGTTGGGCACCAACACAGGGCCAGGACATGAACTTGATGATCCTTGTGGGTCCCTTCCAATTCGTCGTGTTCTGTGATTCCAAGCTTTTCACAATTCCTCAGCAAGGTGAGGTATAAAAAGTGTCACAAAAGAGAAAGATAATTACTATGAACAGTAATCAGACATGTCGAGCCAATTCTGTCAATGTGAGAAGATATTTTTAGAACCGATTTTAAAGTTCCTCAAGAAGGACTATTTCTTCTTTGCCTAAGAATAATGCTCTTTGTCTTTAGAAAAGACAATTAGATTAAATGAAATAAAACTCCATTACAAAAGTAAATGTAATTACCAGTAAAATTTTGCTCCCATAGAAGACTGAGAACAATCATGGGTTGCTCATAAAATTGATAATTTATATCCTGAATTGATCTAATGACAAATGAAAAATACCTCTGTTGGCAACAACTTAATTTCCAATGTAAGGCTCTCCCTCATTTCCCTTAAGTTTATATATTATTGCCAGGATTCATCAGTCCCGGATGATTAAGGGTCTCTCCCTGTAATGGAGTAATCTGCTTTTATTAGGATTGAAGAGATTTGATTTTGATTCACCAAATAAAACTCTGAATTGCACCTAGGCAACCATCAAATTTTGGTCAATATCTATATACATTATTAAGTTACAATTTTAAATGCTTTTAGCTTTTTATATTTTTCAAGCAGAAGGTTTAAAATAAGGAGAGAAAAATTTTGGCAATATCATTACCCATAGCTTTCTTTATACAAATAGATTTGAGGAGAAAAATCTTTCTGTGTAGAAGAACATGAAGTGAAAGTTTAGACACATGGAAAATATTCAGAGAACTGGAGAAATGGCAGAGGAAAATCAAAGTGTGACAGCTGCAAAGTTATACAAATGAGTGGATGAAGAAAGATTAATAAGTTGGCCCAATAAAGGATGGAAACCATTCAACTCCTTGCTGAGTCTTATGTGAATCCTTCCAGTCCAACCAGGTTGACTACTTTAAGAAAGTAATTTTCTGCTGCCACAGAAACTTGATTAAAGACACCAAAACACAAATAAATAGCACTGTCTTGTGGTCCTCCCCTAAGGGGAAACCCCCAGGGGAAGGAGGCTAGGAAAGTGTGGAGCAGATAGGTGCTAAACAATCTGACTTCATTCTGCAATTTGCCAAGAGCGTGTTGACCGCTCTGCCACAGTGTTTTGCAACTGTGGTGTGTCTATGTAATCTAAATGATTTAATTTCATGTCAAGTTTTACTTTTCTACAAAACTGAAAAAAAGACTCTTTTCTAAATAAGGAGCTACAAATGTATGCCAGCTAAGAACATGCATTGCAGAGCATTTTGAATTTAAATGTAAAATATAAATTTCAAATTCCAATTCCATCTGTTGCCTGGAATCATTTTATCAGCATCCTCTGAAGCTCTATCACTTGAACAGGAAAAGGAATATGATTTTTTAAACAGAAGAATTATTGAGTCATTCATGAAAATTTCTCCTTTTTTTACTGGAATCAAAATGAAAAGAAAAATCTCTCCTCTTTTAAAAAGTGTCTCCCTCTACATAATAACTCCATAGTACTTTATGAACATTAAAATCGACAACAGCAACTTCCCTTTTTAAGCTACTAACTCTACCTCATTTTTCAGATGATAAATCTAGAAAATAGGCAGATTCCAAGCCACAAGACTATTTAATGACATGCTTTTTTGACTGGAACTTAGGACAAGCAACACCTCTTATAAGAGGAGAGGAAGATTAATCACAAAGACAGTCAGCAGAAACCTTTCTGCTAAGAAACATATTCTTATAGGGCAATCCTATCTCCCAGCGCATGGTAGATCTGGCCTGATCAGTTTTGTATACAAACCATATGATATATATACACATATAATTATTTATATTTTTTTTTTCTCCAACTATTTATGTAAAAATACAGATGTACAACAATCTAAATTTATGAAGCCTGTAGCATTGACTTTTACAGGGTTTCATTTTTTTTTTTTGTAGGTTTTGGTGTGTGTGTGGGTTTTGGTTTTTTGTTTTGTTTTTCACAAATTTCTTCAAGTGGGCTCTTTGCATTTTTCTAAATATTTGCTGAATACTTTGTTTTCTACAGGACAAGAGGACATAGCTTAACTTGTGCCATGGAAGGTTCAGGCAGGATATCAGGAAGAATTTCTTCACTGAAAGGGTTGTCAAGCAGACCATTTACCTGAACAGACTGCCCAGGTAAGTGGTGAAGTCACTACCCCTGAAAGTGTTCAAGAAATGGCTGGATGTGGCACTCAGTGAAATTCTTTAGTTGACTGGATGATCTTGGAGGTCTTTTCCAACCTTAATGATTCCATGATTTAGGAAGCTTATTGCATAATCCTAAAGTAATTTTTTTTCCACCAAATTTCCCCTAATAATGTTCTGGGTGAGTGATATGGCTTACCCGGCTATGAATATTACAAAGAAAGCTTTCAATCACATGTATGGTGTGAAATGTAATGTAAGGAACTAGTAATGATAAACCTTTACACTGAAGGTTTTTCATATGTAAAGGTGATAAAGTACTTCAGTATTTATAGAAAAATAGACAAAAAGAGGCAAATTAATATTTGCTTCTACATGTGAATAAATATTAAAATATTTTTTTATTGTGATGAGTCACATAATTCTGCTCTAATTTCACAGGATGATTTGTATCAGTTTACTTACTACACAAAATTTTAGTATGGTTGTATGTAAATTACTGGAAAATAAATATTTGGGGAAATAAACAGCCAACATTCTTGGCTTGGTTTTAAAAAGAATAAAATCCATTTGAACACACAAGCCTGAGGGAGTTGTTTTTAAAACTGTCCCATCATGGAGTGGTAATTGGCCTGTACTTAAAAACATCACAATACTTTTAAAAAATCGAAGGAATTTGCAGTTGTCGTTTTAAAATATTGATTTTAAAATTATTTGCTGTCATCCCCTCTCTTGTGTTCCAACTTAAATGTACATCATACCAATGCTTACAGAAACTAATTAGGGCTTTTTCAATACATGTAACAAATATTTTTTCTGAATGTTTTGCCCTAAAGGCTTTAACCTGGAAATAATGAAATGGCTCACACTCTAAGCCAAGGACCCAGTTTCCACTAAGTGTGCAATCGAATCTTTGTTGTGATTACCTTAAATGATTGTTACAAGAGATGAGGATCACAGATCTAAAAGACTTTACATGTTCACAATGTGTACTGAAAAATGATCATACAGAAACCATTAGATCTGTTTTGTGTTATCTAAACCATTAGTAAGGGAGTCACTCAAACTGAGTTTGGTTAGATCAGAAATGCCTTAGTGGCTATTCCAATGAAATGTAGTAAACTAAAGTCAGGAATTGATAAGACAATTAAATAGAGCAATGGCTCAAAAACAAACAAACAAAAAGCAAACCAAAATGAAAAAAAGGAGGATTAGAAGCACAGTTGGAGAAGTTATCCAATTCTTTGAATATAGATTCAGGAACATAGTTTTCTCTTTCAGAAGAAACCTAATTGAGGTAGGTTAAATCTCCATATCTGAGGCAACGATGTGTTTGAATTTCTATTTGGACTTAGCAGCAGAATTCGTACAAAAGTTTTCCTACAGTGGTGAGAGGAGCTACATGGGCTTCTGGAGTTGATCTTTCTCTACTCACAAATCCCAGGAGTTAATGGGGAGAAAAAGAACAGTAGTGAGTAGCAACTTACATAACATGTTCAAGGTAGCATTTTGTCCAATGCTATCCTGAAATTAAGAAAATTCAGCTCAGCAAACTTGCTTTCAGCCTAGACATAGTACCCAGTCCTGAAGTTTTATAGTTTGAGGGGTTTGTGTTAGAAATATGCTGAGTTGAACGTATTATGCCACACTGCTGAGTCTGATGAAACAGTACTTTAGAAGTGCAGTGAATCCAAAAGGACTAAAGCTGGCCTAGAACAAAGGAGCTGCAAATTTCCATTTAAACTCACTGATGAAGTTGCATTTCAGGCCAAGGAAAGTGCAAGCAGAGAAGGAAGTGTGTTTGTGAGTGGGGTGTATTTGACATAAAACAGGAATCATGTCTGGCTAGTGGAAAGCTTGTTTGCTAAAGTCATTATCACCTCTTTCTCTTGTTCCTATATCTAAGCTTTCTGCCATTCTTCCTCTGAAACCTGAAACACCTGTCTTGACCCAGCATGTTCTTTTCTCTTTCAAATCAATTAAATAGATTGGATATATTTTATGGATAAAAAAATGGAAAATTAAAGTCTCAGTCATGCAAAAATCACATATTAACTTTATGCACTGATCCCTCCAATAAATCTTTATAATACTATGAAGTGATAACCACAGAACTAACTACACAGCCTCTGCTACAGATTTTAGGAGTGAAAGCAATGAGGTGGAAACAAAATGAAAAATGCAAACCCACATTTTTTCCAAGTGTTTCTGTACTTCAGGTTAAACACATTTCATATGGACAAAAGTATTTTTTTATTTCCTAACCTGGATAATTTTTAAAGACAGATTTTATGGCCTTTTACTGTCTTTCCATCATAAGCTTATTTTTGTTGCAAAAACTTCAATTAAAAATTGCTAATGCTGCAGAAAACGTTGCTTAAGAACTGAATCACACCCAGGAAGCAAAGGAAACCTTCTTGTGCAGATGGGTGTTTTCATAGATTAGTTCTTCTCAAACCAGCAGATACCTGTAAATTGCTCTTCTGGCTCCATGTCTCTGTACAGGTGAGAATCAGCCAGAGCTCTACAAACTTGGCTTCATCCGTCATGTAGTGTGACATTTTGAAAACTGGTTGAAATCTGCTAGTGGGAGAAAACTTTACAGAAAACTTCTATTAAAGTCCTGCCTAGTAGATTGCAAAAATGGCAAGTACCTGATGGAGGGTATTTACACCTTGCTTTGGTACTATGATCCATTTCTGTTGTAGAACTAAGTTAAGAGGCAATTCGTTTTGTTGAAAAATGCCAAGTCAGCTTTCATATTAAAGGATATGCAAATAGACTTCTCCACAATCCTTGGATGCAAATGATTTTGCCTTATTAATTACAATAATGTGATTGTATCTTTTGTCTGGAACTGACACCATATCTGAAGCACTGTGGGTTTTTTGGAGATTAATGTCCTCTAAGTTAAAAGAATAAAAAAGCTCCAAGTCTCCTATTAGTTCTGGTGTTTGGATAAAAAGTAGGTGAAATTCATGACCAAATTTACGACAGGTAATAGCATTAAACTGATATGCTGAGGAGTTTTTAGGAATATTGTTAATTCAATAATGCTGTGTTAAATGTTATTCTGTTTTACTTGCCTCCATTCTGCAGTGAAATAATTATTACACAGCTGACTCTACGTTGTCTGAAATTCACTCCGCAAATGGCTTCTGCGCAATGATCTCAGTGAGTCCTAAGAGAAAGAAAAAAAATCTAAATAGATTAATACCTGTTCTTGTTCTGCCAATAGTTATCAACGTCAAGAAGCTGAACAAACACCCTTCGGTCAAATGAATAAATTAGGACAAAAGTAGACTATATTTTCTGAGAAATACTGATAGTGATTCTCTCAGGTCCTCATTTTGTTCTGTTGAGGATGTGAGTTGCTGAATCTTAAATAGAAATCTGGGTTTATTATAGGTAGAAGAAAATACTGGCATTTAGGTCCATGAAGATAGAAAGATTTCAAACATCAGCTGAAATCAATGAGATTGAAGTGTTAAATACTTCTTGTATGGAGTCTAGATTTCCACATGATTTTTTTCCCTAAATTATTACTAAACATTTAAACAGATTTATAAATACCAGCATTATTATAATGAGACAAAATAAAAATTTTTAGTAAACACACTAAAATTATTTTTATAGAAGAGAAATTAGGAGTTTAGAATGGTCCTTTTTCTTGAGGTGAAAAAGAAATGAGGGTGTAGGAAGGGGGAGGGGGCAGTCAGCCTCTTTGCCCAGATGATTAGCAGCAGGATGAGAAAAAATGGCCTCAATCTGTGCCAGGGGAAGTTCAGTTTTGACATCAGGAAGTGTTTCTACATGGGAAGGGTTATTAAACATTGGAATGGGCTGTCCAGGGAAGTGGTGGAGTCAGCATCCCGGGACGTGTTCAAGAAATGACTGAACGTGGCACTTAGTGCTATGGTCTAGTTGACAAGGTGGTGATTGGTCAAAGGTTCGACTCTAAGATCCTAGAGTCTTTTCCAACCTAAATGATTCTGTGATTCTGTGATATTGTGAAGTAACATTAGAAGTTAAGGAGTGTGAAAGGTACTGTTTAATGTGTAAACATAACTGTAGTATCTTGTCCAAAAAGCTAAAATCTGAACGACAACCTGTCATTGAGAAAAATAAGGATAGCAGCTATTTATCTTCTTAAAAGTTTTTAAAGGGAAACAAATCTCCATTTCTCAGTGTGCCAGCTAAACCTTATAGAGTTTGTTGTAACTGTTGCATTGCGTTGCGCATAACTTCTGTTTGTTCAAGAAAGGTCTGTAATGATGTCAATATTTAAGTGTCAATGAAAAATATTTTATGATTATGGATTTATTTCACAAATAAAACGTTTATATTTGTGGTATACATGTTGAATCCATGTCTTTCCTTTTAATTTAAAAGGTAGTTTTCCAGTGAGT
The DNA here is from genome assembly GCF_001604755.1 of Lepidothrix coronata. Lineage (NCBI taxonomy): Eukaryota > Metazoa > Chordata > Aves > Passeriformes > Pipridae > Lepidothrix > Lepidothrix coronata. The sequence continues at coordinate 4,530,595 of NW_016690223.1, forward strand.
AAAATATATGTGAAAATGTCCCAGATATCTCTGCTTTCAATGAGATATGACTTCAGTCATAAGTATGCACTGAAACACACTAAAAAACCCTCATAATGTTGACAACTGATTATCTAGAGCTTTAGTTGTGTAAGCCAGAGAGCTATTCAGAGAGCATTCAGGTCTTACATGATACCAAACTGGAAGAAAAAAATCAAACCACCAGTTACATTAGTTGAGATCATCAAACAAATATTTGTCAAGGAGTGTTTTACCTAATCATTTTCTTCTTAGTTCAAAATTCCTTACATTTCTCTGTGCACATCTATATGTTTTTCAGAATCAATCTCTTTGTTAGGAAGATTTTAGGCCAGACACCTCTCTGAGAGCAAAGCAGTATGCTACCAATTAAGTCAACTGAACTTAACACACCTGAAAATACTCTCACCAACAGTTTAAATTCACATTTTTATTTAGCTTAAAACAAAGAAACAAAAACCCAGTCCAAAACAAAAGGAGACAGGAGACTAAGTTTAAAAACATAGCAAACAGAGTAAGTTATAATTTGTTGAGAATGGGTATTTTCTCTGCAGGAGAAACACACAAACCCTAGAAGAGACCACAACACTAACAATCTGCCTATGCATATTTCATACTCTGTACACATTATGTAGCTTTCAAAGAGATGAAATATCCAAAATTTTCTGAGTTCATTTCTTCCCAGTGACTGTAGAGGTATATAAACCTTTTATATGTGTAAATAAACTACATATTTAAGTGAATAGCCACAATATATGTAAATATACTTCATTTGTTCCTATGGCCAAATATGTAGACTGCTCTGTTGTTCCCTGGCCTCCCCTTACGGCTAACTGGGCTGCAGGATGAGTCACCTCAAATTTCTGCTCAAATAGAAAATATAATTCCCAGGAAGCAAAATTACTAGCTTGAAATTAGACTGGAAAGATCCATTGATTCATACAGCCTGAACAATGCTACTAGCTCCAACACAGGAGAGGTAACAACAGGAAGACAGAAGAATGGAGAGTATGAGATCACAGATGCTGCTTTTGACAGTATCTGGGTATCTTCTGGCAGTAGATTCTGACTTCTGGCTAGGAAGGGAGGAGGAATCTGCTAAAAATAAGGAAAAATGATAGGAGAAACAAAATGCAACTTGGAAGGCTAATCAGCACACACTTAAGACAAACTGTTCTTCTATTGTTGATTTCAGAGAATAAAGTGTTCCCCTAAACTTTTTTTCCATATTTCAACATAGTAAGGACATCGATAAAACCAGAACTGGCCAGTAGACATTTTGAACAAAAAATTAGTCCATTACTATCACCACTACATTAATTTAACAGAATGCTCTTTTGGCCACATATTAGTGGCAAAACTCAAACCAGCCTAAATTTTCTTTATATAATTAGGTGATACTTAAACAGAAACTCAATTTAATCTATATCTTTGCCATTATATTGAAACCACTGAATCCATAATATACCATACTTATTCTTTATATGAATTTGAAGAATTTCAAAGAATTTAATTAATTGCAGCTTCTCTTGGTAGTGTAAGATGCACAAAAGACTTTGACTCTGTGTAAGCACTGCTCAGCAATAATGAAATCACCCCTGTGTTAACAACATTGTTTTTAGTGCAAATATGAAACATAGCCCTGTACAAAGTACCGTGAAGAAAATTAACTATCCCAGAGAAAACCAGCACACAGCTGAAAAGTGAGAAACACATTAACCACCAGAGTGTTTACAGTGGCTTTTCAGTTGTAAAATGGATTTTTTTTCTACTGTAAAAAGGCTACACTTTGCAGCAGAAGCACTTAAGCCTTGGTGGATCAATTCAGTGCTGCAGAATATACTTTCCATGCCTGAGTGCAGCATGTTTTAGAAGTTGCTTTAATAGATAGTGAGGTTACTTTGGGCATTGCTGTCAACTTGTATTGAGGAGTGCATTTACCATAGGCAGCACAAGAAAAACTGAGTAAAGGAAAACGGGGCAGGTGTTGTGTCCATAATACATTGCCATACTCGATTCTGGGGCCAGGGATGACTGAGGGATTTAAAGAGGATATTTATTCTTTTGGAGCAATATGAGGAAGTTTGGAAGTTTGTATTTCACCAAATTCTTCTTCACTTGAAATATAGAATGAACTGTGCCATGATGCTTTTACTTCTGCATTCTGTTTTACAGATGTTCCAGGAGAAGAAAAAAATAAATCCATCAAACCCAAATCTTTACAGCTTTCAGATATTGTAGAAAGAGACTGTTATTGTTTACTTTGGCTGAACACTAGGTATCTACTGGGCCTGCTCCCAAGTCCCTCCAGAGAGAAGCGAGGAGGAAGGGGGGAAAAGGGGGAAAGAAAAAAACTACTAGATCGGAGCTGCTAAGAAAGATTATTTATGTTTACACAAAGATAGAAAACACTATAAGCAATATGCATACAGAGAAGAACTAAAAATAAAGGTACTTCCCCACAACCAATGATCTCCTCCCCTGATGGAACTGCTCAACCGCTTCACAGAGCTACCCCGGAAGAGGAGAGTGAGCTACCTCTTCCTCCACTTTTTATATTTTAGCTAACCTAACATGGTATGGAATATCTTATCTTCCTGTTCAAGTCAGGTGACTTATCCTAGTTTCCTCCCCAGAAAAAGAAATGTTATTTAGCTACACAAACCCACTACAGAGATGATCATATAAAAATATTCCTATATTTTGGTTGTTGAAAATTTTATTGGAGGTAGATTGAGTAGGAGACTTGGATCCAGATCAGTGGCCAAAGGTCTAGAGAAAGATACTACTGATTTTTGTCATATTTAGATTAAATCATAAACAGGGTTTTGATTGGGGAAAGAACAAAAAACAAACATAGAGAAAAAGGGTTAGGTTTGACATTTCTAAAACCATTCTTTCAAGATTTCAACAAAATAATTTAGGAGGGTATACTCTTAATCTACTCTCAGTCCAAGACATTCTACTAATTTTTTAGGTCAAAATACAAAAGTACTTTTCACAGTGGTTTGTGCATTCTTTAGCATCACTGTTTCCCAGGCTGTTCCTTGGGAAATCAGATCCAAATAAGACTAATGATGATCAAATCCAGAAGAGCAACAGAAGTACAAGTACTAGGTCATGTCACTGATTTTCAGACAACTCTTATATTAGATTTTGCTTTGCTGGATGGAGGAGATATTACACTAATAAGGAAAAACTATGACTTGGAGTTATTAAGAAAGCATTTTCATACACAAACCAAGTTATTCTACTTATATCCAGTGTTTGGTCATCCAGAGGCATAGAAAATAAGAAATAATTGCATGATCTGCCTTCTGAACCATACTGACAGAGATGACTAAGGCTGTGTGTGTGGTCTAGATGGTCTGCACTGGGACACCAGTGCATTGTTCTGCTGTGCTGCCCTGTGTGTTTAACCAGTTGTCCTGCCCTCCTCTGTGTTCTCCTTGTCACTGTTTCTCCTGGACAGAGTTGGGGACTTTGATGGTAAAAAAGCACTAAAAAGAGTTAACAGTGACTCATGCTGGTATACCTTGTCCTGCTTGCTCTACCTGTTTTGCTAGAAGAACATTTTAGGAGCACTGGTTAATACCATGTTCTGTTCTGCTCCCTGGACCAAAGGCCTTATTATAGAAAGAATAGGATTGGCACACACACGGTAATAAATTAGGTAAACTAGACATTTGAATGAGACATAGAAGGCCCAAAGCCAGGATTTTGCAAGCTTGAAGAATTCAGGTCACCTAACAAAGACAATTGAAGAGGTCAAATCGAGGAAGATATCTGTGGTGACCACCGGAGGGATAAAGGCTTGAGGAGAAGACCCCCACAGCACATGTCTGGAAAGAGACTAGCCTACCTATTAATATGTATGGTAAATGATGTAACCAGGTTCTTAAAGTGTATAAAATGGCTTATTTTTGCACTTTCAGGTCGAGCAAGTTTGTCCAGTGCGAGCTGGTTTGCTTTCAATGTTGAATAAACAAATACTTTGCAGCTTAAGGATACAAAATTCTCTGAGCAGTTAATCATTCCAAGGTTTTTCAGCTTCAGCTTCTCCATGCAAGACTGAGGATGAAGGGTGGCAGAGGGTAGTGGCCACCTCAGAACTGCTCCCTGGTTCCCGAGATGTGCAGATGGTTCCTCCTTCTCCTTCTGCTTAGGCTAAGCCCCATGAATCCCCAGGTGGAGAGACTGCATATGGGGTTATGAGAGGAACTAATGACTGCTTCATGGTTTCTGATCCCAAAGTGACAGTCAAACAAACAGCACAATCCTGCCTGTAGGGTGCATCTGTGGGCAACAGTACTATAGTAAATTCTCACAAATGCATTCACTGCATAACCTCTTTAAAGAAACACAATCAGAATACTTACAGCCAGCCTTGGTATTTGTATTAAGAACTGAAAAAACAATCGCTATTATCAGCATGTGACTTGATTTTAAAAAAAAATGTTTTTTGTTTGCTTTGTTTTAATTTTAGAAGTGTAAAAAAACAAGCTCAGAATGCAAGGTGAGAGGTAACTTCATCTAAACTCAGTCATGATTTCTCCTGAATAAAGAAACATTTCTGTTATGTTCTTAGGTAGCCATACTATGAGTTAATATATAACTGTGCCTGGTCAGAATTTTTGTGGCTGTTTGAATGATTTACACTCTTCTTATTCATTACATATTTAGAGTCACAAAATCACATAAATTTACTTGGAAAATTCTCTTGTATAAACATGTTTTATATATATATATATATATAATAAATTCTTATTAACTAAATGCATCTGAATTTTAAATAACAATCCAGAAAATATAATGATCAGAAATACTTGTAATACAGACAGTTTCTGTACAGGAAAAATTACTGATTAATTCTTATTCAACTTGTCCATTCATCTAATTTTGACAGTAAGATCTCTCTCAGTGACATTCAACATATCACCCCTTGTTTTGCAGTGAAATTAAATATCCGCTCAACACTAAAGTGCTTGTCTGTTATTCGACCATGTTTGCTCTAATGCTCTTAAAATCCATTAGTTCTCATGTATCTTATTCAGATTGACAATGTTGTTGTACAGAACGAACAGTCAACTGGAAGACAAAACAAAACCAAAAAGATAGCTGTGGAAACCTGAGATTTTATATGTATTGATCAACAAATGCCTGCAACAAAATAAGTGTAAAACCACATAAAAATGTAGAACCATCAATACATTTCCTGGGCTGAAATAAAGAACACTTGTATTAGGGTTCCTCAGAATTACTTTTTCTGTTTTCTGAGAAAATTGAAGTAGATTGATGTCTGGTATAATTGATTATGTATTAACATCAGCTGAAGATGACATGAGAGTATAATGATAATGCATATGATTTATTATAGATATATACACTGTATAATGCTACACCAACCAAAGAATTATTACTGGCTGTATTAGCTCTCTGCATTGAAACTGATCTCATGTTTGATATACAGGAATTTATTCATCCTGCAAAATCTCAACCAAACATATTATATACAATTTAAACAAGGTGTGCATGTTTTATTAGAAATTACATCATAGCAGAGAGGAATCTTGTAAATCACTCCTAAAATATTAGTCTCATTTGTCTGGAAGATGGGCAAAAAATTACCTCAGATCTTAGTAAAGTAAGTACAAATGTGTTTTGACTTCAGAAAAATAAGTAACCATTCCTTCTCAGATGCCTTTTGGATTCAATGGAATTCTAAAGATGCTACAACAACCCTCCAAACCCCTTCAAGTCTTTAGGTATATCTTAATGGTATGTTTTAACGTTATTTGGATTTTGAATAGACCTGGTTCAAAACTAAGTCAGGTGCTGTACAGGCTGACCTCATGGACATTCAAAAAAACAGACCAGGCTCCCTGGCTTACCAAAATCTCTGTAACAACTTCAGACAGCGGCATAATCAGAACTCTTTCAAATTTTTAAACCTTTGGGAAAGTTCATGTTGGAGTCATAGCTCCATTGTCTTGGCCTGATATTTAATTTTTAAGGGTTATCCTATGAAATAATATGAGAACCATATATTCTAAAAAAACCTTAATATAAGATATCATCTCTATGGAATGATGTAAGAAAAACTATTACATTTGCCATGTTGAAGGACCTAAGCTCACAGTTTGCTGTTGGTGTGACACACAATATGGCTGCCCTATTGCAACTTTGTTTCTTGACAATAAGTGTTAGGAATTCAGAGACTCCAGCAGAATCAATTTTCTGAGTTTGGTTTATAGCTCTAGGTCCAAAATTCCACCTCTTTCATCAGTATAAGAATGGAATTTTTTACACCATCTTCTGTGAAAGAATGGAGTGTTCCTGAAAAAAAAGGTGTATGGTATAGCAAGAAAGTGATACAGATTTGGGCACCGGAATTGAAGAATGGCTTAGAGATCTGGTATAGGTATACATCATAGAACACTAAAGCAGGAAAGAACATGTATCTAAAATTTTTAAAGGAGGAAAGCAGTGCAGATCAGTACGAAGTCTAGACCCTAGACTGGATAGGGACAATGTGCATACATAAAACCCAGACCTTGCCACTGCTCTTGCTTTAGTGGGAGAACAGTCTGTCCCTACTGCTCCTGACAGTGCCTTGCTGCCACTGTTATGTAGCAAACATCTAGAAAGTATGTAGACAGTACTAACATAGTAACTTTGTAGTCATCAGTTGAATTTAGAAGCATTCACACATGTCTGTTCTCTCTAGAATTAGGAAAAATAAACTTTCCCTAGCAAGCATGGCTATTGCTGCACATACTAATGCTATGCATTGAAGTAGTAAGATGTCAATATCTAATGTAGGAAAGATGAAATTGGATTAAAAAGAAAGTGCTATTGGGAGAACAAATGAGCAATAAACAAAAAGAATAAATGTTTTTATGTTTGTTTGGTTTTGTGTATTTTCTCTTCTAATTTGTTTACTTTATTAAAATGAGAACAAAAAACCAGTGTGACTGTAATAGTCTTTTAAATGGGCAGCATTACTTTTGTTTTAGGACCTGGTCTTAAAAGAGCATTTCGACAAATGGAGAACTTAGAGCTTACTGTCAAGACAAATCAACAGCTCTTTCAAAACTACTATATTCTATACTGCTTAGCAGCAATAACCTTGTTAAACAAATTCTCTGTGTTAGGTAGGTTTTAAGGTTTTTTGCTTTCTTTGTGCACACACACTTTATTAAATAATATCCATAGGAAAAAAGATACAATTAAAATCTCACAGACAGCATGAGAAACCAAGGTCCAAAAAAATCCTAGTTGAAATTATTATTAATTTTCTACTGACATATAATACTAATGTTAATGACAGCAAAAATAATCAAATTAATAATAAATTTATACAGCTCATCCATAAAATCAATCAATTTCTTCACTCTTATTCATCACTTCTACTCGTTACAATCCCTGTTGTAGATGTGCATGTGGAGGGGAGGAATTACTGACTGAGCAGTTTATTTACATAAAAAAATTGAGTGGTATTTAGAGAACAGGTTGATAAAACTTAAAAGGAAAAGACTGCTAAATTCCAGAGATCAAGCTCAAATTGAGCCTAAGGGTAGTTAAAAGAAAGTAGCACTTTGATAATTTGCCTTCTAGTGTAAACATTATTTATTTATTCTAAAAATATGAATATGAAGATTTAACATGTTTTTCTGAATAAATGATTTTTCCTAGGAGAGAGAATATTTCCCTGACTCCAACTCTGGATCTGCTGAATCATCAGTATAAGATAGTGATCTCTTACACCAACAGCCATACTGAGTAACTTGAGTTTGAGTACCAAAGTTATAAAGTACTTCCCTAGAGCAGAAGGCAGGTAACTTATCTGTGCCTCTGGATGTTTTAAGACACTATTGATAGATGAAGGCAGAGAAAGAAAGACAGATAAAACACTTTCATTAACAAAAGCTGCACTTGTCGAACTCTACTTCTAATAAAAATCACCCTTAGTATGCAGGTATCAAGTGAGGGAATATGCAGCTAAGCTGTATTTCATTCTCCTGCTGCTTTAACTGGACTGCGAATTGCTGAACAGGAACAAAAGTGAATGCTCAGTTCACTGTTCCTTGAACTATGCACTAAATTTGTGATTTGTGAAAATATTTTTATTACTTCCTATGTAGCTAAGCATAAGCAAAGTTTCCTGTGAAGCTGCATACTAAGGGAGAGTTTTGGAAAATTCCAGAGAAAAAGCCTAACTATAAGTGTAGAAAATCAAAGTCATATCATCCCAAACTTCAGCTTTCCATCCATCACAAGACACTTGCACCAATGTAAGTATACTGTTAACTGGATATTTCTTGCAATAACTGGAACAAATCTCCTGAAACTAAAATCCTTGTATATATGAAGCTGCTTTCATAGCGTTTTTGGTGATTGATAAGTTTTTCTGAGTCATCTTTTTTTACCTTAACTTTCAGCCTTTTCACTGGGCATCTGTTAACTAAAACAAAGCCTATAACAAACATTCATGTCCCTCTTTATGCTGATTGCTGTTTATACCTATATGGCAAGGCTGTAGGAATATATTGAATATTTATGTAGCAAGAAATTGCACCTCCAGCCTATTAAACACCGAGTGGAGCAGCTGGGATTCTCTAAATGCATTCAGGCCACTAACTGCATCCATTATTTATCTGCATTACTAGCTGCACTTGCAAAGACTGTTCACTCTTTCTGCTCTAACACTTGATGACAGCTGAATGGGAGCACATCCTTTTTAACCCCATCAGCATCCCCAATCGTTTTGAATTACATTCTGGTTTGCATTCTCATTATGATGAAGTAGCAACTTGAGAAAGTCAAAAGTCACTACCTACTTTTTAAGAGAAAGCTGATATGGGGCTTGCTGGCTACTCTTAATAATTATTTAGGTTACAAAAGTACCAGTAAGGGACAATTTTGCTATGTAGTCTTTTGTGTACTTAAGTAATTCTAACCATTGTATGAGGCAGATCATGTCCCAGGTAAGTCACAATCTAACTTAAGACAGAAGTTAGAAGCACGGCATCAAATAAGTGATCTGTAAGATCTGTTGGTTGAGTGGAGTTACTTCAGAAACAACTTATAAATTCATTGCCTAACATTTGTATTGAAATGAGTGAAATTAAGGATGTTATATATATTCCCTTTAAAAAGGGAAAACAGTAGACTGTTTGAAGTCCATAAGACTATCTGAGGAATGAAGAGCAGGTTTCAAAGTCAACTTCATCTTCATGATTCTCATTTTCCAGTTGCATTGAAGGCAACAGAAAACCTGAAGCACAATTCATGTTTCCTAGGGAGAAATAAAGTCAGAGAACCTGATTACAGAATCACGCTCTCATAGGATATGGAGAAGGATAAGATACACAACAACTTCTTTGCCTTGATCTTCACTAGCAAATGTTTCAGCAACAGTTGAAGAAGTAAAAAGCGGGAGCTGGGAGAATGAAGAACCACTCAATATAGGAGAGGATCAGGTTCAAGATCATCGAAGGAACCTGAAGGTGCACAGGTCCTTGCCACCTAATAAGATGGGTCCAAGAGTTCTGAGAAAACTGGCAGAGGAAGTGGCTAAACCACAGTCTGGGGTATTTGAGAAGTCATGGTAGCTTGGTGAAGTTTTCACTGCCTGGAAAAGGGGGAACATAACCTCCATTTTTAAAAAGGGAAAAAAGGAAGACACAGGGAACTACAGGATGGTCAGTCTCATCTCTGTGCCCTACAAGATCATAGGCCAGATCCTTCTGGAAACTATGTTAAGGCACAGGGAAAATGAGGAGGTGATTGGTGACAGTCAACATGGTTTTCACCAAGGGAAAATTGTGCCTGACAAAGTTGGTGGCCTTCTTTGATGTCATCTAACTGGACTTCTGCAAAACATTTGACATTGTCCTGGTCAAATTCTGGTCTCTAAATTGAAGAGACATGGATTTGATGGGTGGACCACTTGATGGATAAGGAATTGTTTGAATAGTCACACTCAAAGAGTTGCAGCCAACATCTTGATGTTGAAATGGAGACGGTGATGACTAACAATCCCCAGGCGTTGGTATTTGGACCGTCACTGTTTAACATCTTTGTTGGGAATGTGGTCAGTGAGATTAAGTGCACCCTCAGCAAGTTTGCTGATGACACCAAGTGTATGTCGTGTGGTTGATGTGCTGGAGAGGAGGGATGCCATCCAGAGGGACCTTGACAGGCTTGAGAAGTGGGCCGATGCAAACCTCACAAAGTTCAACAAGGCCAAGTGTAAGGTCTTGCATTTGGGTAAGGGCAATCCCAAGCACAAATACAGCTGGGAAGTGAATAGATTGAGAGCAGTCCTGACAAGAAGGACTTGGGGGTGTTGGTTGATGAGAAACTCAACATGAGCTTGTGATGCATGCTCACAGCACAGAAACCCAACTGCATCCTGGGCTGCGTTAAAAGAAGCTTGGCCAGCAGGTCAAGGGAGGTGATTCTACCCCCACTACTCTACCCCCATGTCATGACATGCCAAGTGGAGTACTAGGCCCAGCTCTGGGGCCTCAAACATACAAAGAATATGAACGTGTTGGAGTGAATCCAGAGGAGAGACATGAAGAGGATCAAAGGGCTGGAACACCTCTCCTGTGAGGAAAAGTTAAGTGAGTGGGGATTGTACAGTCTGGAGAAGAGAAGGCTTTTGGGGTACCTTAAAGGGGTTAGAAGAAAGCTGGAGAGGGACATTTTACAAGGGCATGTAGTGATAGGACAAGGAGGAATGGCTTTATTATTGGATTTTATTGGGTATGTTTAGTTATATATGGTATGCTGTTTATGGTATGTTATGTATATATTGATTTTAGTCCTGATCATAATAGAGGAGGGGTGGATTCTTATCATAATGTATTCTAGAAAGACATTTCAAGGAGGCATGTCAGGTTCTACATAAATACCATCACATTAGCAAAAAAATAAAAAAATTTCCAATGCTAAAGGAAGTAATCAATTTTTCTGAGACAATGCAATCAGCAGAAGATCAAAAAGAGTATCTTTCCTAAATCACCTCTTCAAGGACTTCTTAAAATCTTAGATTTTTTGACAATGCAAACAGCAAAGTATGAAACCAAGTAATAACTATTGGTAGAACCTTGGTCTTCATGAAGGTAATAGAAGAAAACTCTTCCTAATTATTATGAACTTGGGATTCTGACAGATACCCAGCTTTTGAATTCTGTAGTAACCATCTCCAAAGCTAGCTCTTAAAGCTAGTCAGCATATCACAAGATCACACTAACAGAGAGAAAATTTATATTATGCATAGCTCACTATTGTTTATAGAAAATAATTGATACAAAGGAGTAGTATTCCTGACCTTAACAGCACTCCTCAGTTCACAGGATGGCATTCACAAAAAAAGAGATTTACTGCATGCAAGCTTTCTTTTAGGTATACTGATATTAAGTTCTGGTAAGTACTTACATAGCATTCTTTCAACTGATGGTGATTATAGGAATCTTTAACTGAATGAGCCCAAATAAGAACTCTAAAGGGTTCAGAAAAGAAAATACTCAAGAAAGTGCTAATATCCTTAAGCATAAGCAGTGTTTCAGTGCCCTGTAACAACAGTTTTGTGGAAAATTCTTTACATAATTGGTATGAAATATTTTTTTCATTATATGGATTATATTTTTAATAGAAAAGCCATCTTAATCTTATCTTATTCATCAACCTGGATACTCTAAGAATACAAATGAATAAATCTAAAAATAGTTCCAGCAATATTTAGTGGCTGAGTTTTCTTATCAATTAAGAGGAACATAAGACTACAAGATTCAGGATTAGCAATAAAATGATATAGCACTTTGAGTGGTGAGAAAGAGAAGAGAACTGCTGAACAAAATGTGTGTAAATGTGTGAATATAAAGGGATGGACTTCTCTTCAGAAGATGTAAAATAGCTCATTGTTCATTTTCATCGACACTGAGCTATTTGTATCGATCTTGGAGAATGCTGTGTTTTTAGAGCTTTCAATATTTTACATGATTAAAGGAAGTCACTAATGTTGCAAACAGAACCATATCTCCTCCAAGCAGATGCAATGTCAGCTTCCTTCATTTCCCTCTGTGGCTTTGGATAATGTATTTCCAGTCTTCACGGGGAAATCTTGCAAGGGGTGCTAGGTCATCATAATCAAGTAAGAAAGAATGCCGAGTACAGAATGCCTTGTACTGTTTTCCAATAAAATAAATGGATTATGTCACAGATAAAACCCTCTAAATTGAAATATTCATTGCATTAAAGATTTGCAGATATATATTTCAGGAATATCTGTCAGAACAATGAGAATATCAGGAAACCACGAATTTATATGCCTGTATCTTTTCCCGGTTAAAAGAGCATTCACAGTTTCAGTTACTTTTTGAGATACAATTCAAAGAGTTTCAAGCCTTTATTGTGTTTTCCACTCTGTTACCTATTTGTAAATATACTTGTTACTTTTCAGAGCAATAGCTTGGTGAAAAATTAATTAATGTCATCATACCAAAAAGCTTGTTGGACACAGTGATATGTTTGCTGTGTACTAGTGTAGCTTATCAAACATGTCTTTTATTAATATCAATGAAGTCTGTAGACCTTGTACTTATTTGGCAGTGTAAGGTCTTAGGATTCATCTAAGCTTGCCTTGACCTGAAATGTTTAACTTTTTAGCTTTTGCAAGTACACAATGAACAATAGCCATTGAAGTTAAGTTAGAATACTGAAAACTCACTGCAGCATCCCATCAACTGTGAGAATCATTGGTTTTCAGGCTCTTTTTTACATACATGAAAATTTAAAAGTGCCTAGGGAGGAAACTAATAATGTTATGTTCTGCTTAGTCTTATGCAAAAAGATCTGCAAATATATCTGCTTCTTGCACAGCCCAGTTCTCTGTTTGCTGAAGCCTCTGTATCTAGTCTTGAACACAATCTCAGTCCACCAAACCCTGCGGTGAAACCCCATAGACAAGTGTAGATTCTCCATATATCTATGTCTGTTCATTTATTCTTAATGTTCTTTAGAAGTACAGAAAGGATTTCTCCCAAATGTTAAACACAGGAAAGTAAATACCAGAAAAAAAAGCTTTTTACCAAAGTAATAGGATGTCTGTTGCAGAGCTATGACTAAGAAGTACTCCATGAGACTTTCTTTCTCTGAGTATTCAGAAAGAAAATTAGCACAGAAGTAATGTTATTATTTTCATTCTTTATCCATGTTTTGATATTGCCCAGAACTCAATTAAAATCAGGCCCCATTATACTGAGCACAATCAAAACCATATATCAGAGAAAATTTTATGCCATATGAATGAAAAGGTTTTTAATTGTGCTTTTCAGTGCTGTGTATACAGGCTTGTGATAATTTCTACTGAGATTATTTTTATTCATAAGTGGTCAAGCCAGTAACATTTCTAAAATGGAAGGTTTCATTATGGAAGAATAAATGTCATTCTTTTGCTTCTAAGAAAACAGCACAGAAAATCAGGTCAGGCAATGCCAGTTCTGAGAATTGTCTTTCTAACATGATTACTTTGATTATCTGTTATCAAAAAATCCCAGCTTTAATTATCTGTAATCGGAGCTGTTCAAAATGTTTGTAATACAGTCTTAAGATCCACTGGACCTAGGAAGATTTTAATACTTTAGAAAAACCAGGCATGCACTCTGTGTTGGTGACTTTGGGAACATGATGCAAATGCTGCAGTATCCTAACAGGCTTATATAGAGTATGCATTACCTCATTTACTTTTTTATTTTTATTTTTAATTAGTTGTCTGACATATACTTATCCTTCTTGATAAGTCTGCTCAGTCTCTCTGTTAAATCTCTTCATTTTCTACCTTCACAGATGTCCTAGTTTTCCCTCTAACCTTTATGCCATTCTCTCTCAGGCTTCCTCCATCTTCTAAGTTCTGTCTCTGTTCCTCACAGCAGAGAAATGTTTGAAGTTCAACAAAGGCAATGCAAGGTCCTGCATTTGGGGACACAGGCTGTGCACCAACCTGCTGGAAAGAAGCTCTGCAGAGAATAACCTGGGGATCCTGCTGGAAAACAAGCTGCCCATGAACCATCTGTGTGCCCTTGGGACCAAGAAGGCCAAACATTAGGAAGAACATTGCCAGCTGGTAAAGAAAAAGGATCCTGCTCCTCTAGTCAGCCCTAGTGAGGCCACATCTGGAGTGCTGTGCCCATTTCTGGGCTCCTCAGTACAAGAGAAACATTGAGCTCCTGGAGCAGGTCCAGCAGAGACCTATAAAAATGATTAGGGGACTGGAGCATCTCTCTTACAAGCAAAGGCTGAGACAGCTACACCTCAGATATTGAGATTGGACCTCATCAGTGCATATAAATATCTGAAGAGAGGGTGCCAAGAGGATGGAGCCAGGCTCAGTGGTGCCAAGGAATAGGATGAGAGGCAATAGGGAGAAACTTATGGATAGGAAGTTCCTCCTGAACATGAGGAAGAACTTTACTATGCAGGTGGCCACACACTGAAACAGGTTATCCAGAGAGGTTGTGAAGTCTCTGTCGGTGGACATACATAAGAATTGTCTGGATGCAATTCTATGCATTGTGCTTTATGATGACCCTGCTTCAGTAGGGAGGTTGGACCATATGACCCACTGTGGTCCCTTCCAACCTTACCCATTCTGTGATTTTGTAATTCTTTGATTCTGTGATTCCTCACATGGAGGGAGGAATACTTCACCCACTCCACCTGTTTCCACCTTGCATAATATTCTAATTGGATATTACTGGAGATGAAACACAAAACTCATGACAGTCCAAGCAAGAAATAGCAGTATCTTTGAAAATCTCTCTTTTCCTCATTATGGTTTCAATAAATAAGAGAAAACTTCCTTTCAAAAGGAAAGAGAAAAGGAAAAAAAAAGAAAACTTAAAAAAAAAATATCTCTTTTTCTTAAGGAAAAAGGGTTGTATTCATCAAATGGTAGGTTCACCGTAGATTTCTAAACTAATTACATTTTTTTTCATCTTTCAGCATAGACTCATCTGCCAGAGGAAAAAATTCATTAAAAATACATTGATTAGGGAGCTCTTTGTGCGCTATCCTAATCATCATCAGTTGGGAATCCACATCCTTTTACATTGGAAGGGATCATACATTCCTCCCACTCTCTCAGAAACTCTAATATTTCCAATGTAGTTCATTCTTATTTTCATTCTTTGGGTCCCCACTTTTAGCTGTCTAAAATTAGTTAAGTCTTGCATGATTTCTACATAAACCATTAACAATGCTCATTATTAAATCTATCTCTCAAATCGTATTTAGTAGAGTCTTACAGCAATGGTTTCAGCTGTCACCAGGGTGCCCATTCATTATGTATTTCACATATAGAGAATTTTTTTCAGTCACCACAATTTTTCTCTATCAATTCAATTTGAATAAGGGCTGGGCAAATGAGCAGGATGAAAAATTAAATCCAGATGATCTTATTGATTAAAGAGACCTGACCCCCCAAAAAAGCTTCATTAATTATCCTGGCTTTCACCTCAGAAAGCAGAAATTTGAAAGTTTTAATCACATTACTTCATTGCATGAAGCATCAATATTATTTATGATGTCTATATCATTACAGACTCATTAACTCCATGCAGTCTTTACTGTAACAGATACTGTGTCGTCAGCTTATACATCATGATGCAATTTGGGAGTAAATACAATCCTAGAAGTCTCTAAGTTTAAGGATTGTTGAAACATTATAGTAATGTTTGCAATACTAATTCAAAGAAAGAGGAAAATCAGTTAAGGAGTCTGATTTAAGATGTAGGTTGCTTGCAAACCAATTTTCAGAATAGTGACAAATTATACTGATTTCATCTACAAGACAGAGACACCTAGAGTACCAACCACTAGCTTCCAGTGGATTTTCTGCACTACACCAATGTGCTAGACAGTGTTTGTTGCAAAGTTTTACAGAAAAGATATTATAGTTTTTTCTTGGCACAGGAAGAAGGAAGGTTGAATATGTGACTGAAGTGCACATTCACAACTGAGAAAAAGAATGGGAAGGGAAAAAAAAATCAAAAGACACAAGTATGTCTTTTTACTTTAAATATTTCTTAATTCTGTTAAACATACATTTGTCATTACTTATAGGGTGTAAGGAACATTGCTAAATGCCTTTGAAGGCAAAGTACAGTCAAATCCAGGATTCCATAAACAGTTTCATTTTCCATTATCTTTAAGTATATTCAGAGCAAACAGCTTTTCTTCTACTATTCTACTTATTCGATGTTTAGGATATAACTGGACCTTAGGAAGTTTTACATCCTGCTGCTGAAATGTCAAATGGTCCCCAAACATGTTTTTGTCTTTGAACACAGACTTTCCTGTCTTTATTTTTGGTGTATGCTGACTCCGGCACTTTCAATGTCATTAACATGATGTTATGTCAGATGATTATATGTTTGTTCATTTTAGAAAACTGTGCAATTGTCCATCCAAAACATGGTTGTGTGGAAATTTTTATATCGAATAAGGAAAAAGAGAAAGAGATGCATTGAAGACCAAACCGGGACACGTAACTCTCAGAAACAAACATAAAATAATATAAATATAAAATATTTATAACCTTTAAGGGAAATGTATGTGATTTTGCCAGCTAAGACACAGAAAATGGTGTTTAAGCACAGATTATTCTTCTTCAATAATCCATGAACATGTGTAAGCAGCCTAAAATCAGTTGTTCTGCCTCTACCTCAAATCATGTTTTTCCAATGTTACACTAATTACCTTAATTACCCCAGTGGATTTTACTGTTTGCTATCTATCACTCAAGAGAGCAGGACTGTTACATAGAAAGTTCAGAAGGAACGTGTCTTTACAACCTCAAGCTTCAAATATACTTGTAGGCAAATAACTGCTTAAATACTACTGAGCAAGCTACTAGATTAACTCAACTGAAAATTAATATTTCAGACTATCTAAAAACATATCAAGGTCTCTGCCCTTAAAATAAGCTGAGCAGTCCTTTGAACTACCGTTTTACTGACCATTCTATTTGTAGCATCTACCAAACCTAGGTTAAAATCATCAAGGTCTTAAAGTAAGAAAATTAAGTCAGAGACATATGGAGCAGCAGTAGTTTTTTTTGAGGTCTTGCAATTTTTTTCTAGCCTGACTAATTTTATATTCATTTTCCCAACAGGACAAATTATTCACTCCTTGTTAAACCTCAGTTCTTGTAATGAATATAAAATGACAAATATTTGGTAATATATTTTTTGAACTAAGGTGTTGTGTTTGCATAAAGAAATTTTAGTGCTGACATCAATGTGAAGATGTCTAGAAAAATTTAATCTATTTTTTTCCCTCCTAGCTTTCTTCCAATGACTCATGCTGCCATTTTAAGGCAGAAATGAGGAAAAAAAAAAAGGAGTGCTTGCTTAATTTATTATTTTCTTAAATCTTGAGCTAAAATCTAGAATTTTAAGAACTCTTAAATGAATTATCAGATAGCCCAAGAGAAAGACCTTGCTAATCAAATGACAGTTCCCCCAGTAAGAAGCATACTTCAACAGGAATTGACCAAGTAACAGAAAATACAAAATTTGACTAAGTTCATGAATGCCTTACTGTAAGAGGGTTTAAAGGGAATGACATTCTCTTTTACCTTTAGTGGGGAGAGGCCAGGTCTGTCTATTCTTGCTTGTGAGACTTACCACGTCTGCAGTTCCATACCCTGCAGTCCTCTTCAGTACAGATTTGTACATGTCTTGCCTATGTGAATGATAGATGACCACTCATGAAATAAGCAGGAAAGCCTTGAAACATAATGCTGTGCAGTAAAGGTGTCTCTCTGGCCTGATGTGAATTCCTGTTTGACTGTCAAACCTAAACTCAATGAGAAAAGTTGAATACCTCTCTGCCCAAAAGCAGCAGCTCTGTCGTCAGGAGCAGGGTTATTGGTTAACAGGGTGTTTTGGTCTGACTTTCTGTCTGGAGAGCCAGAACTTGGCACAGCCTGAGCCAAAGACAGAGCAATTCATATTGAGCCCAACTGAATTGCTCATATCAACAGAGAGATATTTCTAGGTTTAGCTGCAGAGTCACTATAACAGGTACTGGACCAGTTCAGAGAAGCAAAAACCAAACTTCATAAATAGATCAAGGTAACCTGGTGGTTGTCAAAATGACATGGTCCAACTTCCATGACTATTACAGCATGATTTTTTTATAACTAACACATAATACATGGGGAAGCCAGAAAATTTGTGATTGGTCTTAAGAGATAGCCAGCATCGTCAAGCTCTCGTTCCATTTTGCTTTTTTTGGTATGCAGACATGCACATTATTTCTCTCCATTAGATAGTGTCCTCCTCTTTCCTCCTTTCTTTATTTTTTTCTCCTGAATAATAGGGATATATATGGCCAAGGTTTTCTTAGTGGCTATGTATGAGCTAAAACTACCTGCAGAAGTAACTGAAGAGGCTGTATTTTAAATACCAGAGTGACAGTACAGCCCAAGGTGAAGGTTCCATAGGATTGTTTTGGGATTTTTTTTGAAAAACAGATCTTAAGAGAGTTTCATTGTAACATGTAACCACTGTAACTGGCACCTGGCAAGAAAGTTTTTTGTTTATCAAATCCTGTGTGGAAACTGAATTAAATAACACATAATATTTACATTCTAGAACTTGTGCTTCTCCTTTCAAAAGAAAAATTGATAATCTTCTATTACCTTTTTCTCTTGGGATATTCTAATTGCAGGAAATCGACATTGTAAAACAAGAAGCAAAATTTCCGGGAAAGTGGAAAGACATATGTGTGAGCATGAGTGTTTTTAACATCAAGTCCATAAATTACATCAATTTGAAAAATAAACAGTTACGGATTACTTGTACAAAACATGGTACAGTTAAAATTTGTAGTATAAAAAAGTTAAATTTTAAGTTGCTCTAGCATGTAGAAAGCCCTAAATTTCATCTCTTTAAAGGAAAATTATGGAACTTCAGTGGTTACTGGTTATAGACCCACTACATTGGGTTTCTCTCTCCTTATCCTGATAGATGAATATGATTTCTCACCCTACCCTCCAGCACACAGTTACTTATATCTCACCATCTACAGACAGGACCAGGAGATAATCCATTCTTCACATGAAACATGCCTGAGAATTCAGATGGAGAGTCTGGAGAGAGAGGGATTTGCCAAAGCTGTTTCTGCATGCTTACTGTGCTGGCAGAGCTCTGGAAGGATAAGTGGTACAGCCAGCGCTGGTAGATATGTGTGAGGTCTCAAACAGAGGAAAAGCAGTCTGCACCGTAACTGGAAACTAAGGTGAACCTGAACAGAGACAGTTGCTTGCTAATGTCACCAATTACCTACTTCAGAAACACCAAACTTACACATTTTATGCAATGAGGGGGAAATGCTTCAAACACATCCATTGAACTTGGTGTAAGGTCGGAGTTCTTTGAAAGCTGAGAGAACATTGTTTTCTTTATGTTTCTTCTGCCAAGAGTCAACAAAAGCTCATCTGAAAGAACCAGCCAAAATGTCATTCTCTGTGTGAGTGAAAGAGGTGAGGAATTTTGAACATAAATAAGCTATAGACTCTATTCCTAATTGAGAACTTCATTCCTTCCCAAGATGGACTTTTTGCTCATTTAACACCAAAAGATCCTGCATCCTTATATTAGGTGAGATCAGAAGCAAGATCAGTCAAGACAAAGGGTAAATACAATGTATATGTATTTTCTCCCAAAGAGCTTTTAAAGTCATCCAAATATTTCCTGTTTAGTCTGCCTTCTGATGAATCTGAGACAATGTTATTCCCTATGTATTAGCAGTGCTGTTGATTAAAGCAACAAAATTATTGATAACAATGTTTAACATCAGCAGGATTTGCAAATTCCAAAATTCCAGTTAGACCAACTTCCTAACAAAGTCAATTAGATTCGTAGAGCCAAATTTGTATCAGATGTCTTCAATACAGTTTCTCTCAGGTGGCATTTTCTCAGATATTAGATAGCAGTGTCAAATTTTTATTTGCTCTGCAATGATTAGTTCCAGGTTAATTCAACTCCTGAAACTCCCAGTCTTTCCCCTGTTAAACAACAATGGAAAAGGTCATGCCAGGTATAACTGTATTTCCTTCGATGGATGGATATCTTGGATATGCTTTGACTTACAGTTTAACCAAGACCAGCATTCTGCTTTTGCACAGTAGTAGCTGTAATAAATTAAATTCATGCTATATTCAGTCCTATTTAAAAGTTTACAGAAGGGATATTGTCTGTCTTATAAAATCCAGCAATGATTAAAATCAGTGATTACAAGGAATGACATTGTATTTAAAAAGGTAGTCAAAAAAATGATAGGTCAGATGCCTTAGGTGTATCTTTAATTCATAAACTCTATATTAGGCTCCTTTGAGCAAAATGTCTACTCAAGTCACCTTTTTGTCCTAGTCTTGAAATCTCTCTGTAAAATCAATTACCCATCACCCTATGGGAGCTGGATGAAGGTCTATCATTCATCGACCTTAATAAACTGTAGGGATCTGACAAAACAACTGAGGATTGATCTGTCAGGAGGGGTTTGCCAAATAAAGTCATCTTCTTCCTACCATGTCAAGAGAAAGATTAGTCTACTTTGATATTTCCACAAACTGAACTGGGTAGTCTCAATTTCCATCTGCTGTGGTTTAGTCTTCTGTGGTAAGATGAAGTTTGAGACTAAAAAGTGTCTATGAGGACTTGGAGAAGGAAATCATAGGCAAAATAAAATATTGCTAAAATTAATTAAATATCAACTTTGCATAGGCAGTAGTACTACCTAGTTTTCATGCTGAATGCAGCCAAAATACCATTCACACTGAGTGTAGGATTGTGTATTCCAGCCTAACCATTGGCTTCATGTAGGACTGTGTGTTTCAGACTATTAGCTTCATAAAGTTGCCACTAATTCTTCCATACATTTATTGAAAGAGTGGGTTCATGCCAGCCCTTAGCTCTTTGGGTTTTCTTACACCCTTTTTCATTCACATCATATAACTACTTATTGATTGATTTGATGTTATACCATTCAAATAATTAAATTTGACTTCTCTAATATTTTTAGTTTATTCCAAAAGTTAGCTACAGTCATAATTTGGGTTTCTACAGGACAATTTAAACATGTTTTTCCACAGATTCTTTCTCGTCTCTTTAGTAGCTTTTGCTCCTTATGTTATATGTCTGGTTGTACTAGGATTTTTATGACAAAGTTCAAAGGGATGGGAACTGGAGCTGAACTCCAGTTGCCACCACTGTTTTCATTTCTGTTCCAATCCACTTTCGGTGGAGAGGGATACCCCAGAATACAGTCACTGCTGCATTTCAGCTACATTGATGATTCTGATTGATACATTCCAGCAGAAAATTGAACTGGAAAAGTTTCTTGGTAGTTTCAGGCACAGAGTTTTAGCATTTCATTCCCTCTTAGGCATCCTAATGAAAGCCCAAAGGCCTGAAAACAAGAGCTGGGAGCTGAAATAAAAGAAAGCACTTGCTAAATAATGAGAAAGCCTTTCTTACAGTTGGGTACAGTGAAATGTCAATTACTTCATCCATTAATGGATAGATTTTGTTTCCTTCCTAAAGAAAGACTGACCCATGTGAAAGTTCCTAAAAGGGCTTCAAACTTGCTTCTAAATTTTATGCTCATGTTAATTGTCTTCGTATTTGACTATTCAATCTGTGAATGTGACTGACTTTGGTCACACAATGGTGAGAGTGCACTATTACTGCAGAATAAGGATCAGCTAAAGGCAAAACCAACTCAAATAATCTCAAGAATCATTATATTTAAATATATTTTTATTTAGAAATATCATAATTTTAAGAACAACAAGAAAAATAAGACCATTTACATATCAGTTTGCACCTAATTTGTTTTCCTCAGGTCAAATTTTCTTGGAGAATCAACTCAACCATTGCACCTGCAAATCTGTTAATCTAAGACTTCAAACTCCTGAGATGGAAGCCCCTGTACAGGACCTTTATTTATGAAATCCCTTTGCAAACCTTTAAGTAGTTCCCTTGGGTTTTACCAAGCAGCACAAAGCCAACAGCCTACACATTCCTAATGTTCACTAACTCGAACTCCTTCAGATCTGCATGAGTCTCTGTGCACAAAAATCTCTTTGTGATTAAGAATGCTAATGGCCCTGTGTTCAAATTTAAATGCACCCTTCCTATAACAGGACCAAATAAAGTAATTTTTTCCCATATCTGGGTATAAAATATTTCCCAGATAGCCAAATTCCAATAAATTATATGAATAATGCTTATTTTTTTTCATGCATATACTACACAGTAAATCAGAAATTATCAGTTCCATCCCTGGCTCTGTGTCAACTAAGGCCAACAAAAATTGGGCACAGAACTATGAACCATCTGGTCTTAGTTACCGTTTTATCTGTTAAATAGACTGTTAAATCCTACATTGTGTATAACTAAACTACTAACACTGAAGCAACATCTCAGACTCCATTTCAAATGATGTCAGGCTAGGATGAGGGGGAAGCATCAAACCATACCCTCAGCAATCTAACAAATGTGTAGTGGCAGGCTCTGTTAAGTCTTCATTTAATCACAATGCTTACACAATAGGATGCAAACATGCTGTTTTCATTCCTGACCTTTCCACATACTTTTTAACATGGTGTTCTTTCTGTGAAAGCATCAAACACTCTTACACCTGCTGGACTTCATGCCTAACCCCAGACTAGGGTACGGAAGAGAAATTAAACACAGGAGTCATTTAAAATTTAAAGCTGAGTAAGGTTCCCTGGAGATGCAGGTTTCAACCAGAAAGAAGATCAATGTTGCAATGAAAAACATCTAGTCCCCGATATGGAGACTGTAGAACCAGTGCAGAGATTGGCACAATTAACATGCTGGTACTACATGCTTTAACAGAATAACACTTTGGGCTTGTGGTAGTTCTTTCTGTGCATTGAAAAAAAACATCATTCTGGACTATTCTCATTAGATTTCAGAGCCTCACAGCTACTCGTGGTTTCTCTGTGGTGTTAAGATGGTTCCTGTAACTACATCCATACATGACAAAAATAAATTATTTATTCTCTCCACAGCCAGAAAGACTGGATAGCAATATTGTCAAAAGCTCCACTGGTTGTGTTGAGATTCATGTATCATCTCAAATACTGAGAAATTCGTTGTCTCTTTTCTTTTGCCTATGAAGACTTACTGTTTGCTATTTTTATAAAGTATTTATTATTTTTCCTTAGTCTGAAATAAAAATTATCCAGTTGAACATATCCATGTCTGATGTTTTGGTCTAGTGTAGTGTATTGTTTTAACCCCATCTGGCAACTAAGTACCACATTCACTCTCCCTCCCTGGTGGGATGGAGAGAATCAGAAGAGTAAAAGTGAGAAAACCTGTGTGTTGAGACAGAGACAGTTTAATAAGTAATGGAAAACCATGACCACGAGCAAAACAAAATAAGGAATTCATTCCCTACTTTTCATCAGGAAGCAGATGTTCAGCCATTCCCAGGAAAACCAGGCTCCATCATGTCTAGTGGTTACTTGGAAGGAAAAATATCTTTACTCTGAACACTCTACCCCTTCCTTTTTCTTACTCCAACTTTGTATGTTTAGCATTATACTCCAGTCCCTTAATCATCTTTGTTGCCCTCCACTGGACTCACTCCAGGAGCTCCACGTCTCTTGTACTGAGGAGTGCAGAACTAGGCACAGCACTCCAGATGTGGCCTCACTAGGGCTGAGTAGAGAAGAGGATCACCTCCTCAACCTTCTGGCAATGTTTTTTCTAATATACTACAGGATAACATTGGCTTTCTTGGCTGCAAGGGCACACTGCTCGCTCATGGACAGCCTACTGTAACAAAATTTGATTATAACGAAAACATCCCTGAATTTTCAACACTCGTTCCAGCACAAATCCAAAACACAGCCCCATACTAGCTACTGTGGAGAAAAATTATCTCTATCTCAGTCAAAACCAGCATAGGTAGAGTAAGTGATAATTTTCTGTGAGAAAATCAGCAGTCAATAGAGAAGTAATAAGGCAGATTTAATATTGGGCTGTCAAAAGGAAGTGTTATTTAATAATTCTGTGTAAGTCAAGACTACACAAGTGCTCTAGAAGGAACTGTGAAAATAAGTTCTGATAAATTATGTTTTCAGCTGTCATTCATTTTTTTTTCCTGAAATATATCGATAGATTATGATTTGCCTAAATTTATTTATTTGAAAAAATATATCTTATAATTTCATTAGATTATTATTTTATATAGATTTAATTTGTGACTAGATTCCAAGTATTCAAAAATTATAAAAACAAACACACCTACAATTTTTATTTGATCAGCTGTGCACATCTGTCTCTGAACTATGTGGACACAAACTCATTGTTTGGTTTAGTCACTTTGTTCTAATGTATGCAACATACATTATTTAAATGAATTTGAATACTACTGACTTTTCAGAAGATACAAACACACTAAGATGTGCATCAGTTTCAAAGGAAATTGATTTCAGTTTTCAAATACATTTCAACTATTTTTAAGTGCATCAGCATATTTCAATATACTTTTCTCAGTAATGCTAGAGACTTATACAATGAATTGTCACTGAAGATAATGCCTTTTTTCTGTCTGTGTGTGTAAAGGGTCTGAGGGTTTTCTTTATGTCCTAATCAAACTGCAGTTTGAGACACTACACATTCTTCAGTTTTACACTATTACAAGGTATTTTTTTACCAATCCAGTTCTTACTTTCTAAAGACCTTCACTGTTGACAAAAATTATTTCCAAACTGCTTTGAAATATTTCACAAGTAAATAGATATAATCACAATGCGTTGTTTTTATGAAACCTGGGAGAATGTCTTCCTCACCAGATGATGCCTAAAAATAATCAGTCAAAAAACCCAAACACAATAAGAAGTTAATTTTAAAATCAGTTATTTCTACATCAGTCTTTAGTCTTTAAAATACAATACAATATAACAACACCCAACTTTACGTGTCAGTTACTCTTTTGTCATGAATTTCTTCACATTGACAAAACTCACAGCAGACATATCAAGAATGGTGGGGTAATAACTGTAGTACAATAAATGTATCCCTGAATGAAATGACAAAACAGCAGCTAATATTAACTAAATTAAAACTCAATTCTACAACCATCTGTATCTTATTTGAAGCAGATCAAACTATTGTCTAGGATTTTGACAGCAATAAATTAGAACAGGTTGCCAGCTAACAGGATGCCTATTTTGTAAACTAGACAGCAAAAACCTCTCTGCTTCAAAAATAAATAAATCCCACTGTTTTCAAATCACTTTGCGGTAACTCCGGATTTATAAGGATCATTTCTTTGACTGTAGAGTATTGTTCTTCCCATTGTACCTCCTAATCAGATTTGCATTATTTAAAGAGTTAATATTTATTCTTTTCTTTCAAAGTGAAGAGGAAGAAGTGATGTTGGCTGTAATAGAACATTAGTTGGAGAATGAATTGGAAGAGCTTTAAAACCAGTTCCTAAAGGAATATAATTTTTTTTTTTTAAAGTTAATTTAAACCTTCTCTCATAGATCTTACAGTTAGGATATTTTCTGGAAAACTCTACTATTGTCCACAAATCATTCTGTAAGTTTGGTAAGTTCTGATCAAGCCAAGTCATAAACTGCATGTGCTCACTTGTAATCACAGTGTGCTACTTACATGATGTGCAAAGGAATACCATTCCCTGTCTTAAGAATGCATCACTGACTTGCCCCAGTCTTACACTGGAAAGATCTGGAGTAGGGTCTTGTAGTGGTTTGAACCAGGTTTTCCCCCTGAAGCTAAGAAAATAGTAAAACCCCAGGGGGTTGTGACCCCTGGAAGTTTTGAACTTTTGTCCAATCTGCGCTCCTGCGAAATGTAAACATACCACAAGCATACGGAAGAGATAAGCTGTAGTTTGGTGGTAGAAGAGGTAGCCATGTTGTGAAAGCCACGAGTAGTGAGGGCAGGACCCCTCTGGGGGCCTCTGCTCTTCCCCCCCCCAGCCCCAGCTGGGGGCTACAAAGACTTGGAACAGTGTTAAACTGGACTATGTGTCTGTAGTTGTGAGCTGGGAGATGTTTCTTCACTGTGAGCAGCAGCAGCAGCGGAGGCGGCAGAAGCAACACTGGCCGGAGAAGGTGGCAGAGAGCCAGGAGAGATAAGACCAAGCAGCAACAAAGGCATGCAGCACCAGAGAAAGAACTCCTGCAAGGAGAGAGAGAGAGAGAGAATGAGAGAGAGAGCAGCAGAGAGAGAGAGTTTTGGGGTAAGAACTGAACCAGACCCCCCAAACTCCTTGGAGACCCCTCACGTCCTAGAAGGGAGGGGTGAAGTGCGACATGCACTGCAGAGAGGAGCTGAGAAGCTCAGTGTCCTGGGAAGCTGGACCGGGACGGAGAGGAATGCAGAGGGGGGTGACCTTGGCCTTTCCCCCCCCCTCACCACTGCTGCCAAGGTGGCGGCCTGAAACAGAGCACAGGAGCTCTGGTAGAACTCTTGAGGTAAAGGCTTTCAACTGAATTCTGCCCAAGATGTTCTGACTCAGGGGTGAACTCCCCTGAGGAAGGGATTTTCACGAAGATGCCCCTGCACTTTGTGATATGCCTGTGGTGAAGCGAGTTTTGTCCCTGCTGGCAGTCCACAGGTGAGGCCTTCGCTTGGAGTCAAGAGGGGTGAAAGGAGACCCCCTTGTGTCTTGAAGACCCTTCGTTTGGAGATGACGGGCCAAGGGGCTTGGAGATCCCCTTGTGTGTATTGAAAAGAAATCCAGCTAACATCTGCTGCATGTGAAGAAGACAGATGACTGCTGCCTTAGAAGATACTGCTGCTCAGAGTAGAGACTAGAAGGGATCTGTCCTTTTTCCCTCCTGGACTTTTATTTGGAGGGGAGAAGAGATCTGATCCATTGTAAATACTTATGTCATGGTAGAGATAGGTAAGATTATGTATATGATGTATTATAATATTTATTTATTTGTACAGTCATTGTAATATATTCCCTTTCCCTCACTTTGAGTCTGGTGTTTTGTCTGGAAAAAATCATCCCACATTAGGTTGAGATGTGAGAGGGGGCTTAGACTAAAGAATTATATTTTTGTAGATCTCAAACCATGACAGGTCTGTAACACCGCACAGCACAATGTTTGTTTTTTTTCTCAAGAACCCTTAAGTCAGTCTAGGATTATGATAAAGCACACCTTTTCTTTGTGGAATGGTGAAGAAAATAAAACTGTAGAGGAAAAAGAAAATTAATTCTTACTTTTTGGACTAAAAACCTCATCCTTGGTTGAGAAGTTCAGCACACAAGATCGTGATGTCAGTGCATATGCAAACACATATGTAAGAACTAAGCTATCCCACTTTTCTGATCTCCATCTTCTTCATACAGATGGATATGCTTTGCTGTGATCATTTCTGTGTTGAGACATCCTGAATGGTTGCTCATACTCTGGCCAGTCACTTGTGTATTTGACTTAGGCTCTGGAAACCTACAAGAACGACTAAAGGTGAAGAAACCAAAGCAACAGCTCTAATCACAACCAGACTGAGTAGCTGCTGCTGCCATGCTGTCATGGGCTGAAGGACTGTGAAGAAGTAAATGATGATTTAACAAGATAGAAGGGAACCGTGTAAAGAAAGAGAAATATTGCAGGAGCTGACTACATACAGCTCATACTTGGACGCAACTGGGCTTACTGTAAGTGCACGTGACGAATACACTTTTCCCACTAGTGATGGACTAATCTAAGATTATGTGGCAATTGCTTTATTCTGTTAAAAATATATACTGTTAAAGCACTTCTGAGCTCCCATCCCATCTGCAAACCTTATAACACATCTAATACCAGGGCATTGCAATGCCATCCTTCAGAATGGATAGGGAGCTCAGAAGTGCTTTAACAGTATACACAATTTTCTTTCAGCTGGAAAAGCTCATGTATTTCTGTGTAACAATCCAAGGTCACTAATAAATTCTCCAACATGGAAGATATGAAGAGAAACTGATCACAAGAACTCTACATCTCTCCTGTCATGACTTGCTAGTGAAGCATTCTTTATTTTGTAGAGGAAAGGAAAGATTCAAACATGTATGATGTGGAGATGCTTGGATACAGAGATTTCAAGTATTTTGTAAGAATTGCATACCCATTTTTGCAGGAGACAGAAATAATAGCATAAATTGAACCATCAATTTTCTCAACAGCAAAAGTTCTTTTAAAAGCCAGTAAAACAACAGAACCAGGTACTGTGGTTTTGTGAAGAGAAGCTAAACTTTCTGCTTAGCTGATGACACTAGCCTCCCTTGCACTTGTTCACATCTAAATCTTTGAATATTTACTTCAGAGGTGAAGGATCATTAAGATTCAAAGACTTGGCTTTACGGCTCATAGTTTTCCAGTCTAGGACTGATGTTGGAATCTATCAGCTCCAATACCATAGAGCCAATGTTTTGATCAGTCAGTATCCCATATCTGTGAAATATTTCAACAGATCACAAGAAAAGTTTCAGACTATTTTGGTTCTAGAAGCACCAGAATTTCATATTAAGAAGCTTACATAGAGTGTAAAGTTATGCAAAATCAAAGAATAGAGCTCTTATTCTGACTATATTTTACAAAGCTATCTCTAGTGAGTCTTCAGCAGTAGATTATGTTCTACTGTATGGGCTGGTATGATAGGAAACCCACCTTCCATTCAGGCAGGTGGTGAAATGAAGTCACGAACACAATAACATCTTTCAGTTCAGGATCTCAAAGCACTTTAAAAGCACTGTAATTAAGCTTGCCATCTCTCCATGTAGTATAAAAGATTTTTAATAACTTTTAGCAAGAGAAGAGAGAAAAAATGAACAGGAGATAAACTCGTGTTTGCTCATTTAATGCATAATGAGAAGAAAAATATGCACAGCTTAATAATTGTTTTTATTTTCATTGTTCATAATGAGCAACCTTCCTCCTTCCCACCCTAATTATGGGGTAGACACACACAGGGGTATGAAAAGCTGTGGAGCTTGGGATGACCCGTAGCATGGTAGATAATTCCATTACTGTTTTCTTCCCCACTTCTTCTAACATTTTATAGAAGGTCTCAAGCTTTCTTTTCATCCACTGTTTTCTCCTGATTTAGTGTTTTAATTTACTTTCCTTGACATATTTTTATTCTCTCAAGTGTGCGTTGATTCTCTTTTTTTAAGATTGTGTGAACCAATCCCAGCAGAGAGAGGAGAAAGAAAGAGACAAGATGTGTTGTATCAATTGAAGAGTAAGGAATTTATTGTAAGATAGTATTCATTCAAGAAAAAATGTAAACCTTGAACTAAATAAAAGGAAAATGAGAAATAACAACACTTCATGTGATCATGAAATATCTTGAAATTAAAGCATGAGCTGAAATGATTTTGTTGTTTTAAACAACAGTTTGTCCTTTCCTCTCCTCTCCTCTATTATCTCAATAGTCTACTGTGAAATCTGCTCAGCAGGGAACATTTTCATGTCAGAATGCTGTATTTTTAGTCGATCAGTTGGTTCTATACTGTGGCAGAGGGCTAGCTGCCTTTCGAACTGGAAGAGACACCTGCAGCCAAAAGAAGAGCCTCTCCATTTATTCTTGGGAAGACAGAAATGACAATGTCTATCTTTGTGCTCTCCAAGTTCAATGACTGTTACCAGGGGTCAGGAAGCATTATCTCCCATCAAGCAGTGCACACAGTTCAGCTGAAAGTCATCCTACAGTTTTTCAGGAACAGTTTGTGAATGCTTTTTATTTTCCTGCTTCTGTTCCTAACACATCCTAAGTCCTATTTGACTGGGTCTGGAGGTTTGCACTTTTTGTGTATGTGTGTGTGTGCATGAATGTGTGTTGACCATTTATACTGCAATATCCAAGGAGAGGAACTGTACCTGTGGCATGAGTTTTTAAATCACTGGAAACACTAGGAAGTCAGTGGAGTTTTCTTACTCCTGTAGTGCAAACAAACATTAGTTTGAGATAGTTAGAACAGCAGCAGTATAAAGTTATCTTAATTCACTTCAGCACCTTAAAATACCCTCAGAAACATGACCCATTTTAGCTACTGTATACTGGCCTTTATCTTTGATACAATGGCAATCTTACCCCTTCATCAACAACAGAAGGTTCTCAACACCTTAAAAAATCCCGTGTCCTGGGCACGTCACTCTTCTTAGGCAATTTATTGCAATTGTCTGTTCTATGAAGTGACCCAGAAAATATAAAATGTGTCAGCTTGTTGTATGCCCTATAGTTGCCTCATTATATATTTTGAGACTGACAGTGTATAAAATGCTTGGGGGTTGGGGTTTTTTTCCATTCTGATTTTTATAAATACACTTTGTAGTTGATTACTACACAAAAGGAGTTTATTCAGTGGTAATGGATCAGCAACAGCAGTACCTCCGACTCAGCAGGGATGGACAGTGGACTAGAACCACTTCTCAGCGCTGTTGTAGTGAATGGAGCCACGGGCTGGTCCAGCTTCTATTTCAGACCAGTTCCACAAAGTTCACACAACGCTGTTGACACATGCTAACAGTTTCTGGTCTCTTTTTTTCACTTGCCCTTTGGTAACTGTGTTAGCCAACACTCAATCTGAAACTTGATATCCTGAAATCTATCAAGGGAAGCTGCTTTATGAAGGAACATTTAGTTGATGTCAGGGCACAAGGACATATATGCTCTTAAATTCAGCACTGTTCCATTTTTAGTACATGACAGTTGTGGGATTTATGGTGCAGCTCTTCTCAAACATTATTTTTCATTTATGTAAAAATAAGCATTGCTAGCATTTTCTCTGTTCTGTCTATTAGGCACAACCATTAGAATGACTTACAACTGTATTAGGTATATTTTATATCTTAATTATGACATAAAATATATAGATTTGCAATGGTCACTGAAAGATTGAGTGTCTTAACCAGCTTTACAACTTGGTCTGTGCCAGGCTCAGTGCATTTGAACAAACAGACAAGCTGGTAGTGGTTTGCTCTACATCAAAGTCAATGTCAGGACTTCCCCTCTCTTACCTGAAAAGTCTGAGAGACAAACAACAACATTTGCTCATTGAGCAAATGAAAAAGAGCAGCTTTTTAATGCCCATTTCTCCTCAGAAAATATATTCTTGCAAAAATGTGTAATAAATGTAGAGTCTATTCCTCCTCTCACTGATGTCATGGTAAGCCTGGAGTCATCAATAAAATCAGTAGGGCTCTAGGAGAATCAGACCTTTGAATATTTATTTCAGAGGATAACTGAAATAACCTATCACCCCTAGCTAACTGAGATATCCTTGTGCATAGGAAAGACAAAGTTGCTGTAGTGCCAAGCTGTTTTGTCTCTGTCTTTTGTTTTGGTTTGGGGTTTTTTTTACCTCTTTGGGGAGTGGAGTGGGCTCTCTGTGTGTGGACTCTTCATCTGTAACCCTGTCACCTCAACACCTCAACATTTTCTCTGAAAATATAGATGAAAACGAACATATCAATAATAGAGTAATGCTCATTTACATGAAGAATGATAACCTTATCGAGTTCTTACCAGTCCTAGCTGATCCATTCAAATGTATTTGAAGTAGCATCCAGGTGCCTGGAAAAAGGAAAGCCTGAAACTGTCAAATAACTCAATGAAGTAAAAATATGTGAAGAAGATTAAATACAGTTACTTACTATATTTATCTGAGTCTAAATGCAACTGGGACGTGAATGAAGGACAGAAGTGTGTAGGGGAATGGGAGCAATTCTATAACCTCCCATTGAGAATGCAATTAGTAGAGGGTTGCAGCACAAAACGTAAAAGCCCGCAGATGGATTTAACTTGCTTCCAGTGTGACACAACCTGAAATAATCCCTTCTGTCTGGATTTTACATTACTTTTTTTTACTTTAAATGGATTGATATCCATGCCTCACATAATTAAATATAGAAACAATAACCAGGATTATAAGAATTGGTATAGTTCAACCTGGAAAAGAGAAGGCTTTAGCCTAACCTAATTGCAGCCTTTCAGTACCTGAAGGGAGCTCACAAGAGAGACAGAGAGGGACTTTTTACGATCATGTAGCAACAAATCGAGGGGGAATGGTTTCAAAAAGGAAAAGAGTAGGTTTAGATTAGATATTAGGAAAAAATTCTTTACTGTGAGGGTGGTGAGGTACTTGCACAGATTGCCCAGAGTTTTGCATGCCGCATCCCTGGAATCATCCCAGGTTGGATGGGGCTTTGACCAACCCGGTCTAGTGAAAAGTGTCCCTGTCCATGGCAGGGGGGTTTGAACTAGGTATCTTTAAGGTCCGTTCCAACAATATTCTGTAATTCTATGATACTAAAAGCTCAAGGTTATTTTATTTAGTGGGGGACTTTTACTCAAGTTGGACAACAGCAGAGCTTTACACCTTGCAATCACTCACCTTCCTTCAAGATACAAATACTGAGACATGCACATGTTCTGTCTCTGCTATATTCCTAAATAACCCGAACACAGGAGATCCTTGATCTGGTAGAGGTCAACACACAATCTCATTTTTGTTAATGTTGAATTTGCAAGATTACATATAAAGTACTGTAAAAAGTATATGTTTTGTAATATACGGGAAAATATACAGGCAGGATGCTGTTTTCTCTCACAATTTGCTATTAGTAGCAGTGAATACAGCACTGCTCAAATTCTAGGTCAGACTCTGCAAATGGATTCAGTTCACAAAAAATATCAAAGCAGTGTTATTTTGAACTCACTAAAAATGTAAACCAAACAAAATCATAGGACACAGAAATCACATTTTTTTTAAAGATGTTATTTACCTTAACATTTTTTTTTTGTGTTCCAAAAAAAGGTTGTTTTGTACCACCCTGCTTGGTACATAAAAAGATTTTTATTTCAGGAAGCAATAGCTTCCATAGGTCTATATTCTCCTTCATTCTTTTTGCCTACCATGGCATATTAAGAGTCAGAAGGAAAAACAAATATTTACTTAATACTAAGCAAAACAAGCAGTAGTAATTTTAATTCTCTGTCAGACTACAAGACAAAATGTGGAACTTAAATGCTACTGAATCAGCAGTAACAGAAGTGTAGGTGACTAATTTAATTGTGTAAACTCAGTGATAAAGAACCAAAAGTATAAAAGCAAAGACATTAAAGCACCTCTATCCTCTGTCCCAAGTATTTTAAAACTGGTCACATATGGGAGGTAGTTTAAATTTGTTAATTAATCAAATATACACAGGAAACTTACATGTATATACATCTGTGCATGTGTGGAAATAAACACGTCAGCATGCACAAGTATTTAGGGTATGTCTCTGTGTTCATAAAGAAGGAGCAAGAGAAAGGGAAGGAGGCTTGAAATTACGTGTTATTGTCCCTTGATAAACGAAAGCCTAACTGGCACTGAGTCGTAAACCCAGTACTGACAGCAGAGATGCTCCCACTGGTCAGGTGGGCTCCTGTAGCAGAAAGATGTCTGTCCTACCGTCTTTGCTGGATATGATTCCAAAGAGCTGTGGCACTCTGAAAAGCAGCAAGCAGAGACTCTGAACCACCCACTTGAATTGCACTCAGGTGCCCTTACCCTGGCTTCTTGTTCACCACTGCAGATCATACCTGAAAAAGGGGGAAAAGATGAGACTGCAAAACAAGAAAAGCTAGTGATTTTTCATGTTTTTGGTTTGTTTTCCACATGTGTATGAACATTTCAAATAGATGAAAAGGGGACCTTAGAAATCTATCAAAAGAAATACAGTATGTATTGTTATTGAAGCAGAAGATATGTCATCTCTTGAGGGAGTTATTCATAATGTTATTTGGGATATGGTTCAATCAATAAATGTGTGAATGGTTACAGTCTTGTTAGTCATGTCATATGATCCAAAGTCTTCAGAAATCCATTCTGACTCTACAGGCCATGATAGATTGGTCTGTCACCTTTTCTAGTCTGCATTGCAGTGATCTTGCCTCCTACCTTCATCTTTCTTCTTCCACCCTTCCTCTCCCTCCCCAAGCCATTTTCATTTGACTTTCATGGCAGTCATTCATTGTATCAGCACTTCCCTTTAATCAGAGCACTGCTTCCATCTGAAATAACTGGTTAAATGACTGAGGGTCCATTAAGTGAATTATTTCAAGTTCTTGCCCCTTTCACAAATCTGCCCCTAAAGCGACACAGCGAGTAATAAATTTCAAGTACCTCTCAGTATGGTGAGGGAAGTAGACTGCACTTTACAACTAGCAATTAGCCTTAGGGCTTCAGATACTTTTATTTTCTCACCACAAATGAACTGGCTTGTTTTTTTTTTTTCTCAGGCAGGGTTGAAAGCGGGGGGTGGGGCTTTTTTTAAAGGAAAATGCAGGTCTTATCTGAGGTTCAGGGCCTGAGGTTGATAGCTTGTCTTCATATTCTATCCTCTGGTTTATCGCATCTTAATATATGGTGACATTCTGTAACATTTTCTATTCTCTCAGTGTTGAGGAATTGTGGGAAATTATGATCCAGCAATGCCAAATATCAGGTAGATTCAGTGCATGACCTCAAACCTGTTGGCTCTTACCACTGAGGTTCACATAGCTTTAGGAAATGCAGGGGAGCATAGGACAGGTATGTACAAGGTGGGTTTAGAGAATTAATCGCCCTGTAATCTTAATAAATGACAGCAATTTTGTGCTGTGGCTCTGCAGCATGGTGGTGGCAGTTGTAATAACATCTAGCAGTATATGAAAGAAGATCCTTTTTACCTACATAATGTCATACAGTTAAGCAGTTTGATCTTGAACAGCGAAATGCAGAGAGAATCACAGACCAGTTTCTTGTCTATTCAGTATATCATGCTGTGTGTGAAATCTAGGTTACTTCACTAGCTTCTTGCTCAGCATTCTAATTTGTCATTCCTTTTTACTGGAATTTGGTTTGCAATTTTATTATCCAGCTCACCAACCTTCCATCAGCCTTCTCCTTTCCCCTTTCCCAAACTTTTCCCTTTATTTTTTTTCTCCCTCGGTACTATGAGTGTGGGAAGAATTCTTTTATCTCTCT
>NW_016690223.1:4565719-4620151 GCF_001604755.1 Lepidothrix coronata
TCTTTCAGAGACATCTTGTAGCACTTTTTTATTCCCTGGCTTTTTTTCTTTCCTGCTCAATTCATATGCCTTGTGATACAGCTTTTATCAGTCTCACATGTACTGTTGCTATTGCTTGTTCCTGATCATCTGTTTATATGTCATCAAGTACACCATGTGCTCTTGGCAGAACATCTGCAATTACTAGATAGTTTCTCATCTGAAAATGTAGGGTGTTACCATCATTGATATAACTGAACTGAACTATGCTTATGGACTGCAAATAGGTATCTTTTTCTGTGGCAGAGACTATAAGGAAACAGGAAATGTGGCCCTGTACAGTTTTCTGAAAGGACAGGTGAGGGTTTTTAGCAAGGCTCAGCCAAGCATGGAGCAGGCATAATATGCTAGAGCCTTTAAATTTTGTTGTCATGAGAGGAGAAGTTGTCCATATAAATGAGGCAGAGAGGAATTTGATTTGGCATCATGGTTAGTATTTGATTGTGCAAGAAAGGTGAATAGCAAAGTGACTGTTAATTTAGGGGGTATTCTTCACTGTTCCCAATGATTTATTTAGAGAAATATTGCTCAGTCTCAAATAAAATTATGGTTAAGGCAATATAGAAATGCTTCTTTCTATTCAGATTGAAAGTCAGTAGCCATGGCACTTATGTTTATAAATGAGACTACTATTTTTTGGCAAACTGTGCTCTTACTCTTTTTTTTACTACCGAGTGAGTAGTGGAATTCAGTAATTGGTAAATGCCTCTTAGCTGATAGCTGTAGATATTGTATTAAACACAATAAAGATAGAAATATATAGCAGCTATGCAAAGATCAATCTCAAAATGCTCAGCATCAAACAATTTCAGGTTTCAGATATTGTGTTCCCCCACTGAAAGGAGTCAGCATCGGTATAAGTGAAATAGATTAAAAAATAAAAAATATGTGCAAAAATGTTAGGAAGTTTGACTTGCTGTTGCCTTATAACACAGGTGAATTCAAGGAGATCAGTGCTGTCATTATAAGGTCCACTGTGTGCTAGGGTAGCTCCTATTTTATTATTTATATCCATATATAACTAAAATACATGAATCACTGTGTTGACTCAAGTAACTACGCACAACAACAAAGTTCTTGGATTTACTTGCCACTGAAGCCCATATACATCATGTAGTTTTATCTCTGAAAATTTCTTCTAAGAACTGAATTGAAAAGAATCTTAAGACAGTGGTAATTCTGAGGCAATTTCTCAGAAAAAGCATCACATTCCTTTTCATTATTTACCACTTAAAGTATCACTGAACCAGTTTCCCCATCCTCTGCTATATCACGGGTTCATTTAAATTGAGGAAATTCTTAATGAATACCTGCTGCATCTGTCACAACAAACACAGATTTCATCTAGATTACATCCTCCAAAAATATTAGACAAGGTCGAGTTATTAGAGAGCCTTCATCTGTGTGGCAGAGGAATTGTCCTGTGAGGAAAAAGGCGATGGAGGGCTCACAGAATTGCACTAAAGAGATGATTCATTTTGGTTTTGAACTCTGTTTTGCTATCCTTCTTTGAATCTAACAATGACAGCAGGCCACAAAAGCAGCTGTTTGGCACTGTTATATATTTAATGTATGTTGATCCAGAAGACAGATGATCTGCAACAGACTTTTCTGTATTCTTCCCAGTTGTCACTAGTTATGATTTAGCCTGATCCAGCCCACAGGTCTCCAGCAAGTTTTCCTCCATTGTTTTCTGGCTGCAAGTTCTCCTCTTCTGATGCTTTCAGCCCTGAGGTGGCTTTAGAGCTCTTACATCTCCCTGACATTAATTGTAATTGATTAGCTTTCTTCTTCTGACACATTCCTGATCAGTTCCAGCACATCTTTCTCTCATGCAAAGATTTTTTTCCCCTTATCTCTGTTAGAAATCACAAGTGGCAGGTGTGGGAGTAAAGAATTTCCTCTATGAACTCTTCAGCTTTTCTATTACTACTTTAAACTCCTTGCCTTTTAGAAAACTTGCTTTCTACACCTGACTTTCCATCTCCTTTTTTTGCCAATCTTCTCCTTAGGACCCAAATGCAGTTCTATTATTTATACTTGAATTGATAAACACACTTCTAGTATTTATCATCATCTCCTCACAGTCCTCTTTTCACTAGCTAGTTCCCTTTGATTTCTGCAATTACAGTGTTTCAAAATCTGTCATAATTCAGGACAATGGTGTGGTACTATTCCGGTTACCCAAGGTATTTTCAAAAAGTTGTTGTTTTCACTTCATTGTCAAGAGGACATTTCTGTGTTCCAATTTCTTAGTATCATAATGATAGAGAACCTCGATCCTACTCAAATTGGAGTAATTACTTTTTGCCTACTGAAAATTACTTATTTAAATTTCAAGTTGATAAAGGAAATCCCCATCCATTGTTCTAAGTGGGCTCAAAAATCATCCTGTATAAAATAGCTATTCACTTAAACCACTACTGAAAATCTGAAGCATTTTATAGCTGCTGTATTTTCCTTAGTGCTGGTTAACTTCAGACACAGCAGATACTATAATTCATAGGGAAATGAACTGTTGCTTACAGTCCACACACTATAAAACAGTTACGCTGCAATTGTCTCCCTTCTGCTGCTTTTATTCAGGACAGAGTCCCAGAGGGCTGCTAAAAAAAAAGAAGTGTTCCTCAGACACAGAAGGGAGAGCAGTCAGACCTTTTGTTAGGAAATGGAGTAGATGTACCTAGTATAATTTCTCAAGATAAGAACTTCTAGAGAGATGTCAAAATTAAAAATAAAAACACTATTGACAATCTAACTGCTCATGCTAGCTGTATGCTCAAGTAGTGAATGACAATTGTTACCAGCATTTGAATTAACAATGACAAAGTCACAAAGGAGATTTCCTTGTTCTCTGTTTCTTTTAATTTAAAATGTCATTCAAGTGATGTAGAAAGGGCTTTGTTGGAAGAGAAAAAATTTAAAGTGTACAAAGCAGGTACAAGTTGCTGTGGTTCTCCTAGGATTTTTTGCTTTCCAGCTCTAAACTTACTCAAGCAAAACACTGAAGTCAAAGACAGTTTTGCCTTATTACTCTGCAGTTTTCCACTTCAGAGTCTCAGGCCATCTTAGATTCCCCAGCACATTGCATATATAGGACATTTGCTTGCTGAGAGCTGTCACCAAGAGTGCCGTGCTCTACAGTAAGGCTTTTATCAGTCATAGAGATTTTTGGATTAAGCATCTTGTCTAAGAGTAACAGATTTTTAAACCCTGAAATCTACATGAGCAGTGGGAATCTGAGGAAGTCAGATGCCAAATATCCTGAAAGTCCAGAGCCTACCCTTTTGCTCTTACCAGAATAGGCTGCTAGACTGGTTGTATTCAGGCAAGACTAATATGCACACAATTGATCTATTCATGGAGAATTTTGCTATAGTCTTAAAACAACTAAGCTTAGATATGAGAGAATTATTGCTTTGTTGAGAGTTAAAGGACCGTAAAGGTCGACACCATCCACAAACAAAAGACCATCATATTGGGAAAAGGCCCTCACCATGAGCTCCTCCTTTATGCACATTTCTGATTCACACCAGATATTTGGTTTCTAAACTGTAATGGATATTAAGATCTTAATTTGTAGTGTCATTCTGCATATGTTTTCTCTCATCTGTTGTACTTTTTAATAAATAGATTTCCTCAGTCTTTTGCCTTTTGAAAGAAAGAAGGGAAGGAAAAATATCCTTTGACCCAGGATCTTTATCTTTGTTAACACAACCTTACATTGTACCCCTGAATAACATAAGTTTGGTTTTATTGTGCCCTGCAGGGCTTCCATGTCCCCAGAATCCTAGGGCAATGGCAATGTCAAGCTGGCACACTGTAGCAGAAATGTCATTTTTTAATTATGTGGTTCTGAGGGAATCTATTATCTACTGCTGAGATGCTGAAATCAGACGATTTATCTCCAAGGCAGCTCTGTCTACAATCTAGAATATATATCTCTTGTCACTGCAGGAAACAGAATGAAAGGATGTTTTTATTTCTAGTGCCTTATGTTTATAAATTTATTCTTTTAAATTTTGCAAGGAAATTTCTGGGGGTAGGGTGCTGAGGGTCAGAGTATGGAAAAGTCACAATCTGATGTTTCTCCAGGTTCTCTTGATCTCCCTAGTAGATTGCCCAAGGTCAAAAGGGATCTAGCTGCTCTTTAGTCATACACATCCTCAAGAGCTCATGTGCCAGCAATAAACTAGCCTAGGTATTAGTCATTGTGCTGAGAAATCCAGGCACTTGAATGCTGAGAGCACTGTGAAAGTGAACAACACCAACAAATGGGCCAGGCAACCCGTTTACCTTAATTAATATAAATACTAACATATGCTTGATGTTTCCAGGTAGTGCCTACTGTGTTGTGCCTACAACAGTTTGAAAGAATCTTTATTTCTCACACACTAGATGTTTTGATTTAAATGAATACTGATATATCTACCAGCTTATTCACAATGATGCTGAATTATTTCTCTTTCCTCCTTAAGGTATTGAAGCAAATTAAAGAATTTAGTACATGTCGTTTGTGGGTTTTTTATCTGCAAAATTCATTATAGAAGCCACTCCATAAAGCAGGATCTGAGCTGCCAGCAGTTTGCATCTATTAATAAAATGGTATATTCGAAGTACTTTTAAAACAATCCCACTCAGGCATACTTTAAATTAATATATGTTTTCTGTATCCTGTAAAAGTTTACAAAAAAGTTGTAGAGGAGGACAGAAGGAAAGAAATAAATATCCCCTCAAAACCGTAGTTCTTGCATTGCCCTCTAGTGCATACATAACAACATGACACCTTTTTTTTTTTAAACTTCTCTCTATAAATTTTTAAAATGAAACCTTTATTTGTCATTTGATGGTTTGCTGCATTTAATTTTGACAGAAACATTATAGACAGTTTGTTTGAAACACATGACTAAGTTCTTGCCTTCCCCAATTCCTTCTGGCAAATCTGAGAAACATCAGTTTGATTTGTGTTGCTGGCAGAAAAGCAGGCCATGTCTCTTCAAAACAAAATAAATAATATTCAGAACAATCCAGACCCAAAAAATTCAGTCCTTCAAAATCACCTGAAGTACAGCATGTATACATTAGAGGGTGCCTGTATTATTTACAATATAAGGGCAAAGAAAAGTCTTTAGTAGTATGTCATTGGTCTGGGTAAGCTTACTTTTAAAAGTCGTCTGCCTCCCCCACATACAGAATAATCAGAATACAGAAGAACACAGGAACATGCAAAATAGTTAAAGTGGGCATAGAATTCACATAACAAGATGAAAAGTACTGTAGGACATTATAGAGACAAACATTCAAGAGGCTATGGGTTCAAACAATACCCTTGTTACTTAA
The DNA here is from genome assembly GCF_001604755.1 of Lepidothrix coronata. NCBI lineage: Eukaryota > Metazoa > Chordata > Aves > Passeriformes > Pipridae > Lepidothrix > Lepidothrix coronata. Next base: position 4,571,099 of record NW_016690223.1, read on the forward strand.
GTACTTACCTGTAAGAATCGCTAAATTTCAGGCCAACCTCTTGTGACTTTATGAATAACCTTAGGGACACACCCATTACATTTAGCAGAAGTAAATTAAGTACCAATTTCCTCTGGCATTACATAAATTATCACAGAAAACCCATTTCTGTCTGTAATAAGTGTGCTAGTAAAAGAAAATGTTTTATGAAATATTTAAGAAAAAGAATCCTCCTGGATTACAAGGGGGCTATTCAGCTTCTTATCTCTGTCTACAAGCTCCAGAAGCCAGCTGTCCTCAGGACAACCTGTCTTACTGTTGAAATCTTTCATGTTTTTTTTCTTGAAATCCTTACACTTTGTTTTTCCTCCCATGAAAGTAAAATGTTGGCATAACAATGATAATAATGAAATGAGTAGGAAAGGATTTTTTTGAATCGTTGTGTTTCCCTTTAAATAATCAGTTTTACTCTATCAGTATTCCCACTGATGTATTCTTTTTTTTCCCCAGAAATAGATTCTTGGCAAGCTGATTTTGCTAATGTGCCTTTCATCAGTGTCCAAATGTACTTTTCTACAGCACACTATGGGAAATTAGCTTAAAAATGTTTGTCATTATACTTTTGTTTTAAGCAACGGACCTTAGCCAGTGCAAAATCAAAAGTGGTTGGTATGAGCTTGACCTTAGACTAGGATTTCCTCTTTATCCTGTTGAATAAATACCCATCTTGAAACGCATCAAAGATTACTGAAATACTCAGTTGAACTCATGTTGCAAAATAAGTTCCTGTTGAAATCATGTTTGACAAAAGCTAATGAAAAGATAAAAAAGGTGAGAAGTGTAGAAACAGTGCATATCAGGTCACACATTGGAAAAAGATATATGGTACAGACATTAGATTTTATCTTTTAGGTGCTGGTATCTGAGTCTAAGGTAGTAAGGAGAAAATTTAGTTATAAATGAATTATTACTCCCAATGAAGGGCTGCTTGGTGAGTTTACAGTGAGGAGGCAGGTCCACATAAACATCAGGATGAGCCACATTGCATTGTATTAGCTGCAAATCTGATCCTAATCTAATCCTAGGTGTTTACACATCAGATTCTGTGGATACAAGGAAGATAAATAAAACTTTGAAAACAAATATAAGTCAGTCCATGTCTGTGAAGTTGCCTATGATTTGCACTGGAGCAAGGAAGACAGGAAATTGCTGTGTAGCCTTTGTTTACTATGTACTCTTTTTTTTTTTTTTTTCTGTGTAAGACTCCAATCCCAATTTTGCTCTTAGTCTTAGACAAATTTACCTTCTGAAGTAAGCAATTTCATCTGTCAAACTCCTACACACTGTCAGTGACATCTGATAATTCCAATTTTGCTGAGATGATGGCAAAACAAAAGAGGGCATGGGTCATGCAGAAATGGATTTGAGTTTGAGATCTTCTTTCATTCAACTTCTATCATTCTAAGTACATGACAATTACAAACTTACTATATATGGAAATATCATAGAAGTATCATACAGTCCTGACATCTTGTCCCTGCCAGGTAAAAATTTTTGAATGCAATGTTTTATTATTTATTTGACCTTATAAAGACCAGCAGTGTTTTTTCTTTTTTTTTTTTTATCTCCCTCTCCTTGAGCTTTTTTCACGCACAAGCAAAGCAGAAAATATGTCAAATATTATATCATAGGGATAAAACTCTGATCCAGTTGCCTTAAAAAGAAGTCTTCCTCAGGTTCCCCAGAAGTTTAAAAAATTCCTCAGGGTTACCATTCAGCTCCCCAGGGGCACAGCCAAAGCTGGCAGACTGAGATGTAGAGAAACCTGAAGACTTCCTATCTCATATAGCGCAACGCATCAATAGATTCTGAGAAAATAATAAGCACCTACATGTATTTCATTACCCTAGCTTTTCCTCTAGATAATTTCTAAAACAAGTTCCAAGTGACATAAACGTAAATATTAATGCATTTTTCAAGCACATTAGTACTAAAATTAAACCTATTTCCTCCATTAAACTGAGAGGAAGGGGGGTTTCTCCACCAGTGAGTAATTTCTGCAGAAGGTTATTTTGCAAAAGACAGTACAAACCCCAAGGGTCTAATGCCTGTTTTGCTTCAGCCTTCACTGAGAATACCAACAGCAATGAAACTGTTAACATAACAGAGGGTAGTGACAAGTAGTTAGAAATTCAGGTTAAAATAGATGCAGCAATTATTCTAACTTATGGTAAGTACACTCCCATATGACATAAATTGTTTAAAGCTATTTAGAATGATTCCTAGCCATAGTACCTATATTTAAAAAAAAAAAAAAAGGAAAAAAAGATTAAAAATTAGGAGCTTAAGTAGTATTCTCACAATTCTCAATTAGTATTCTCACAATACTGGAATTAATTAATCTTATTATTTCTAGTAATCTTAATAATGATAGATTAGTAACAGTTGGTGTGAATTTATCAGGAATAAATCATGGCAAACCAATCAAAAATCCTTACATAACCTATTATTCTATTGTAAATACAGATGAAATATTAGTTGGTATAACTTCAAGTTTCAATAACCTTCTGTTACTGCTTCACATAGCATTTCAAAAAGCAGACCAAGAAAACTATTTGAAGTTTTCTTGGTATCAGGTAGATCCCACATGTTCTGGAAAGCTACTGACATGGTACCTACCAGTTGTAAAGAAATATCGAATTAGAAGAGGTATCAATTAGAGCCCTGGACGTCTCTGTTCTGAGCTTGGTGCAACTTCATTTTATCTTTAATAACTTGAATGATCGAATAGATGGTCCTCTGATTACTTTTACAGGCCATGCACAAGTCAAGGCAAAGGTAAGGAATTTGAGAAACAGGCTTTTTATTTCAAATAATCTCAACAAATTGCAGAAGACAAAAGATTTCATACATGAATAGGAACAAATAGCAAGCTATTTTTTAAAAGACCACTGGTAAGAATATTAACACTTCTTTTCTTTTTTCTTTTTTTTTTCTTGAATAACTGCTTCTCTCATTCAGAAGAGTTTCTATTGTTCAAAATCTCATCTGTAGAAATAATCCTAGTCAAACTGGCTTCTTATTATGTTGAAATGTACTTATCTGAGTCATTAACATCAATTAATTCCCACTTGCCTGTAAGGGGCAGAGAAACTCATCTTTAAATACAAAAAGACTGAGTAAGTTATAGCAATTCGCGGTCAGGAGTAGTTCCCTTGTCTCTTGTCTACAGAAAAGATGGTCTCAAACATTTTTCCCTCTTTGGGGTTTGACTCTGTGAGATTTTTGATCTTAATAATAATAATAATTGTTGATGTTATATCTTTCATCAGCCATTCAATGAACTCCAAAACTAAGGACAAAGGAAAGAAGGATGACACTAGGGTATTAGTCTAGTTGTGGTGTGCTAATGGAAAAGTTTTCAGTGAAAACAAATTGTAGAAATTAATTAAAAAGAATAAGGGTGAATAGGCTTGATATTGGATAAAAGGGTAGCATCAGCTTGCTCTATGGCATAGAATCAGTCAATACACTGCCAATTCTAAGAAAGCAGTACATTTGAAACTCAGGAAAAGTAATCATGAAATTATAGGTGTCAATTTGAATAAAGCACACAAATAACCTCTAAATTTGAAGAAAAACCTTACAAAATTTGGGTTGTTTTCCCTTCCCAGTAAGTAAAAACCGACTTGTGTGGGGTTTTTGGGGTGTTTTATTGTATGGGTTTTTTTACCACAGACGATTTTGTGATATTTCTATTAAAAAGTCAAGAACAATTGTACCTCAGTTGTTTCTCAAAGCCATTTGTACAAGCTCTTCATAAAAGTCTCCAAGGGAGATTCCATGTCCTCTACAGACAATATGGTCCAGTGTTCCAAAATTTCCATAATCCCTCTCTGAACTTCAAGCTTATTATCTGAAATCTACTCTCTGATCTATTGTAGTTATAAAGAGGGTCTAATTTATTTGTTTTGCATCCATCCTTAAAACAAATATTCTCCTGTCTCTCCTTGAATCTTCTATTCTTACATCAGACTAGTCTGGACCCTCCAATTTTCTGTCTATATTTCTAAACATCTAACTCTTCTTGGTTTTGCTCACCACCCTCTCCTGATTCAAAGTGAAGTGTCCTGCAGTCCAGCTGGGCCCAAGGATTGCCCATCAGTGTAGCCCAGTCTGTAGAAAAAATAATTATCTTTTTTCTTGCCTGTATAAATGTGCCTTTTTCACTAAAGCCTTCAAATCTCTACAGTGCATTTTTGTTGTTTCCTGCTCCACTATTCTCTTGGACAGTGATAGTCTGCGGACGAAAAGTCACTGCTGGATTCCCTCAAAGTAGGACAAATATGTACCCCCTGACAGAGATGGAGTTCTAGTGTGGCTGCCAAGCACCTCAATATGCGGTATGGATGAGGCTATGCCAGGTTTTTCACTCTACCCGCTCCAGTACCCCAAGAATGTCTCATCATGCTCATGCACAAATATAGACAGATAAGAAAATACAAAAATGACAGACTGTCGTTATTAATTTAAATTGCATTTTCCTTATATAAGTAATGCCTTAAAAATTCTGTTTGCTTGAAAAGTAATTTGTGCATCTTTTGTGGTTTTAGGGTCTCTCTTGATCCTTTTGGACAAAAGGTGTGCCTGAAACTTGCCTAGACCCTGAAGGTTCATTATGATTTGCAAAGGTATATCCTTATATGTGTAACAATTTTTAATATACTTGGTAAAAAAAGGCACAAAACTTTATAAAATGCCTGTCTCCAAAATTTATAATCTGGAGAACTGAGCATTTTCCACTACTCGCATCTGCTTAGGTAAGCAGTCTCTTTCAAGCTGATGTCTTAAAGCACTACTAAAACCCTGTGTATTGTTGAGGAAATTATCCTATTTGACCATCCAAGGGACACTCTAGCAATCACACTCACACCACCAGAGACTTTCAGTGCTGGGACCAAATTCACTTCACAGTGGGCAGCTCCAAGTGACCTGACAAGTGTCCTGTTACACAAAGCATGCTCACACAGTCAGACAAGGTTGCCTTACCAGCTTGACCCCAGGTTTCCCACAGCAGTGTTTCAGACATCTGGATCCTTAAAATAATTTAATCATGACCCAACAACAGAATAACAGTTCGAGCTGGGTGTCTCCAAGGAGGGACTCTGAACAAAGGACTACCTGGGCTTTTATAGTCTCACAGTCTAAGCATGTGAAAGTGTGGGGTCACTGGCTCCTGCTGTGTCTCTGAGTGTCCAGTCCCCTGGCTGGTGCCACAGGTAGGAACCCCTTGTTGTGCAAAGAGTCAGCACCAGTTCATGGCCTCTTGACTCAGGCTCCTGCCACCCAGAGCTCAATCTGCAACTGCAAACTGCACTGCAGTTGCACACTGAGCTACCTGCACTAAATAAATTCCTCAACAGCATTTCCTGGTAGATATTTTAAGACCAAAGACCATTCTCTATTATTTACACTTTGCAGCAAGATGACAAATATCCCCTAGCATATTCTCAAAAAATTACTGTCCTAATCAGTATTCCTGCTCCGAGGTATAAGAAGAATCTAATGTTTGCAGTTAAAATTAGTGAACCTAAACGCTTTAAGTTGTTTATTTCTTTTAGAATAATCACCATGACATAAGACCGTATACATATTTTTTCCTAAAAAGACCTTTGAGCTACTTTCAATGATGAAAAAAGACTGTATACATTTATATTTAATTTCATAGTTAGTCCGTTTCTCCTCATTTCCTAAACTTTTAAGCCCCATGAGGGACTACATTAAAAAACAAAACAAAAAAACCAACCAAACAAAAAAAAATTCCACCCAAACAATGCAAAACACCATACAAAAAAATCTCCATTCTTACAAGTGCTACGAAATTCTGATTTTTTATACAAACAATTATTCCAATATTCTGAGCCAAATTAGAGTACTAGTGCACAGAAAGAACTACAAACTCATGGCTGAGGCACATCAGGCACAACCTAATACTAAGGAGGATGGACTGTGAAACCATTTCAGGGAGATAGCATCAAGGACAGAGATGAGGTGTTGCAAGTGACTGGTTATCCTTGGCCACTCTTCAAGAGGTGGCCAAACAAGTTGTTACTGCAAGGTACACCTACCATATCAAAAGGAAACGAGGAAATTTGAGACTGATTACACTAGCCTTAGGAAACAGGATTCTCCACTGCTGTAGCCTCTAAGACAAGATAGCATTTAAAAATGTCACTGTCCTTCTTGGAAGTTAAAAAATTCCAAACCCAGCCATAGTCTCCTGACAGAGCACAGCTCACATATTCAAACTTCATTTGTATTAGACTATGTCCCCTTGGCAAATTGCCAGTTCCAATGCCTTCCCAGTCTTATGTTCAACAAGGTGTTTGTATGCTCTTCCTGACTCCACTTCCTCAGCCCCAACAGCTGCACCCAATGATGGATTTCTTTTTCCTTCCTCCTACTCCTGCCTGACATCTCCCACAGGTGGTCTGCATTGTGCACCCCTCTACAGGTCATGGTCAGCCCACTCAGGTTTTGGAAGAATCTGCAAGAAAGAATCCAAACATACATAATCCAGCATGATGGAAGAGGGTGGCTGCTCCCACCTTCTTCACACAGGACATGACAAAGCTGCAGAGACGGGTACAAAATAGTATCCGTTCCAAAGACTACCTGGAAAGTCTGTGTGCGCAGGCTATGGAATAGTATGACAGCACAGCTTTCACAGCTATACAGGTGCTTACTTAGGTCAATAACGGGACTGTTATCATATTTGTCCAGGAAAAAGAACCTCCAGCTGCATACCGAGAGAGGCAGATCATATTCTCGTAGTCATCCTTGTAGGTCACTCTGCCAGTATAGGCCTTGTTCTGGCTTTGTAGCTAAGCCAGATGTAAATTAACGTCCTTAACATGCTATACTGTTGTCTCAGTAGATAGATGTTCAGAGGACTTTTCAGAATCATATTTCTATGTGCTTTTTTCCAGTGTTTTCCAAGAGTCTATCTGAAGTACCATTATATTCTTTTTTCTTCCACCCACTGTCCCTGTTCTGCTTCCAGTCCTTTATTCCACATTTGTGTCATTGTTTGTTTTCTCTCATTGCTCTTTTTTTATAACTGTTTTGGGTTTTTTTTCCTCCAGAAGGAGATTATGTTTCAAGTGACTAATACTTGGTTCTATTTTCTTCTCACAGGCACTTTTTTCCTTCACATGAAATATGTAACTGCCTGAAAACATCACAGATACCCAGTGCAGACTGCCTAGACAAGCAACACTGGCAAACTGTTAACAGGAGATGAGAGGGCTGAGGTACTCAACAACTTTTTGCCTTAGTCTTCAGTCAGTATCTCTTCCCACACCTCTCAAGTGCATAGAACTGAAGACAGGGACTGGGGAAGCAAAGCCCCTCCCACAGTTAGAGAAGATCAGGTTCATGACCATTTGAGGAACCTGAATATATATAAGTTTATGGAACCTGACAAGCTGTATTCCAGAGTCCTGAGGGAATTGGTTGATGTGGTTGCAAAGCCACTCTACATGATATTGAAAATTCATGGCAGTCAGGTAAAGTTCCAGGTGACTGGAAAAAGGGTAATATTGCACCCATTTTTTAGAAAGGGTAGTAAGGAGGATGGAACTGAGAGCAGCTCTGGCAAGAAGGTTCTGGGTGGACTGGTGGATAAAAAGCTGAACATGAGAGACCAACAGGCGCTTGCAGCCCAGAATGACAACTTTATCCTGGGCTGCCTCAAAAGAAGCAGGGCCAGCAGATCAAAGGAGGTGTTTCTGCCCCTCTGCTCTGCTCTGGTGAGACCCCGACTGCAGGGCTGCATCCAGCTCTGAGGTCCCCAGCACAGGGACCTGTTGGAGCAGGTTCAGAGGAGAGACACAGAAATGATCAGAGAGCTGGAGCACCTTTCCTATGAAGGCAGACTGAGAAAGCTGGATTCGTTCAGCCTGGAGAAGAGAAGGCTTCAGGGGGACCTTATTGCAGACTTTCAATATTTAAGAAGGCTTATAAGAAAGATGGGGATAAACTTTTTAGCAGAGCCTGTTGTAATAGGACAAGAGGTAATTGTTTTAAACTAAAGGAGGGCCGATTTACAATGAGGATGAAAAATTCTAGCACAGGTTGCCCAGAGAGGTGATAGATGTCTTATCCTTGGCAAGGTTCAAGGTCAGGCTGGATGGGGCTCTGAGCAATCTGATCTTGTTGAAGATGTCCCTGCTCATTGCAGGCTGCTGGACTACATTGCCTTTAGAGGTCCCTTCCAACACAAGCTATTCTACGTATCTTTGAATCTTCAGTGAATTGCTATGAAAGCTCACTCCCTGGCAGAAAGTATTGCTCAGAATTGTATGACCCTGAGCACAAAAATGTTTTCAAGCTCTGTTTGCATATTTCATAGCAACCTATTTATATTACAGATTGCTTCTTACTGTTTTAAATGTGTCCCTAATAATTTGATTTTCCTAAATGTATAATAAGTTTTAATTTTTTCACAAATCTCTACATAGTTCTTTGACAGCACATCTTTCACCATTGAATAGTTTTGATTAGTATATAGATGCAGTCACAATTTCTGGAAGTTCAATATTTCTTTTCTTCATTATTCACTTCTACTTATGTTATTTCTGTAAACATTCCCTACCAGCTAACTGCCTAGCAAGGTAATAGAAGCAAAATATAAAAAAACTTCTTTGCCATCTGAGCAGATATTTATGAAAATACTTTACAGTAATCCCTAGCCTGTAACAAAAGCCTATGAAATATTAAAGATTAGTATTTATTTTTAATTATAATAATAAATATTTTATTTGTTAAATATTAATTTTACCTATCCCTATACTGAATTTATAACTATTAGTTGAATACAAGCATTTTTTTTGCTATCTTGTTATATTTCATACAAAAGTTCATACAGGTTCAGTAGTTCATTGAATAATATGGAAGGTTAAAAGGTGAATTATGATTCTTAGGATCCCCATTAAATTGGAGTATGCTTTTAATATTTAGAGCAGAATATTAGATGTTTTATCTACAAGTTTCATGTAGGTTTTGTATATGCATCAACTGGCAAAAATAGTACAGTAGGAAAATCAAAAATAAATTGTTATAGGCTATTTTTTTTATTCATGTGGACTCATTTACAGAAGGTTATGTGATTATATTTTTGTTCTTTTTCCAATTACACTCCAATATTCTGTAGGGAGTCATTAGATTCCATTCCTGATTAAGCCTACAGAGAAGGAGAAATATTTTATAAAAATATAAGAATTTCAGCCGAATTAATTCCTATTAACTCCCTTTCTGAATTTCCTTTTTTTTTTTCCTGATCCTATCTGATCATGTGGAGTGGCAATCTATTTTTTCACTTTGACTTGTGCTTGTGGAAAAAGCAGCAGATTTTTTTTTTTCTTTAGTTGCAAAGAGAGTTTTTTATACAAACGTCTCCACTCTATAACGTGAAAATGAAACAAACTTGTCATAAGGATTCTACTAGTCTGATTTGCCTCAATTCAAAGGTATCCATAGAATTATATTATGGTTTTTTACCATCACTTTGTCCAGGGTTATGACATGGGCAGTCTGTTGAAAAGAAAAATCTGCACTATGTAGATCAAACAGCTTAGTTCAACCAAGTCATCTTTGTGGAATCAAGGACTATTTTCCATGTCTGGCCTGTACCTAGTAGGATAAGATCTGATATTGAAATGTCTTGGACTTGCCTTGCCCAGGATAAAGTTGGCTTTCTGTGCTGCAATGCATGTTGCTGGCTCATGTCTCGCTTTTCATCTACTGTCCCCACAAGTTCTTCTCAGTAGGGCTGTTTATTAATCCCTTCATCCCCCAGCCTGTGTTGGTATCAAGGGTTGCCCTGACCCAGGTGCAGCACCTTGCACTTGGCCTTGTTGAACCTCATGAGATTCTCATGGGTTCACTTCTTGATTTTTCCCAGGTCCCTCTTGATGGCATCCCATCCTTCAGGTGTGTCAACTGCACCACTCAGCTTTTCTTCTGCAAGCTTGCTTTGGGTGCACTCAATCCCATAGCCTGTGTCATTGATGAAGATGTTAAGCTGTACTGGTCCCAACACGGACCCCTGAGAGGCACTGAATGCAACAGGATTAGACACAACACAGGTGTTTTCTCTTTGAGGAAATGAGGAAACTACTTGATAAAGCAAAAAACAATAATTGTTACAATACCATGCAAACACTTTCATACATTTCTTAGTAACTAACTCCCTAGTCCTTAATTACTAGTCGTTCTATCTGAGACAATCAACTTGTAAAAATTAGAAAGTCTGTGGCACAGTGCTGATTTCCTTTAAATCAGATCTGTAAGAAGTAAGGTTGCATGTGTATGCATATTTATACACTGAACATAGTTTAGTATAACTCTATTACTTGCTTCATATACTTGAAATAGCATTTTTTCCCGTCAATTAAAACATGGAGTTCCGAGGAAATATCATTTTAGCAGATTATTTCCAGGTTCTTATTTTGTTGTGATTCACACTTGTACACAAAGCTATCTTCCCTTGAAATTACTCCAAGAGAAAAAATAAATTAGTTTTTTTACATCTTCCTTAAATATTGTCATTTCATACTTGAAGATCATTCTGTCACGTCATTTTTGTTCTTCTTAGCAGAAGTATAATCTCAAGATCAAAAAAATTACCTTCTGGGTTTTTTTCTATTTATTCTCTCGATCTTCTTTAACAATGCAAACAAAAGTTCACATAGTTTTGGGTCAGCTTCAGAAACAAAGATCAAATTAATTGTCTGTTATGAGACACTGGATTATTATATTAATTATTGGCTCAGACAAACTCAAGAGTGTGTTTGTTTGTGGGAAGGGAGTGGTCAAATTTCATGAAGGTGAAATAGTGCCCTGTCCCACATTCCAGCTCCTTACAGCCTCTTGGGACAGGCCTGGAGCACCTGTCAGTCACTGGCACACTGGGAGCAGTGCCCCACACCACACCCTCTGGAGTCCCTAGCCCAGCCCCGGATTGTCTGGCACACTGGAAGTCTCACCTTAGGGGTGGGTGGCCACAGGGGGCCAAAGAAGATAAAACCAACACCATGTGACATTGCCTGGTGACAGCCCTGCCATTTCCTGGACTCCTGGTAGCAGTATCTGCTGGATCTAGGGTGGCAGCTGTAATTCTCTCTCTTTTTCTCTCTTTCTTAACTTCTTTTTTTAATCTCCTTCCTTGACATTTGGTTAACTTAAAGCTGGATGTGTTGGATTTTGCTAAGTTGTATGGGTTACCATGTGCTAAGTCAATGCTTTGTGAAATGCTTTATTTTGTTTGAATGTTGCCCTTTAAACTGTTGCCCAAGTTTCCTTATTTCCCAAAGTTTACCAGTGAAAGTGTGTTATTTGACCTTCTGAGAAGTATATGCAGCATCTTCTCCCATGCGCTCTCTCAAGGTATGTAAAGAAATGAAGGCCCTTTTAATAGATCCAGTGAGTGGATTTTTGGAGACTTTTATATTTTTTAAGTAAAACCCCTTTAAGGAGCTCACGGTGGAAGCCTGAGGTCTTACACCTGGAAAGCAGGACATAGAAAATTTTGGTATTTTGATACTATTGCCTATTAGTATCGTGGTCTGGTGGCTCTCACATTTTCCTTGGCTCTAAGACTTGCCGCTGCCAGCAACACCAAGTTTCCACCACAAATTGCTCTGTACAGTCAGGGATTAAATGCTATAATTTAAGTGAAAGTATCTCTGAACATAGGTCTAGGAGAATTTACTGAGGCTCTGGAATATTTGCTTCTGTGAAGATTGTGAGTTTTTTAAGGAAAAGCAGATTTAATATCTTCTGGGCTTCCATTTATATACCTTCCCATGATTGGAAACCTTCATTACCAAAATTCAGTCAGTTTTTAGGAATTGCAGTCATAGTTCACATTTTTTTAACTCTTCATCATTCTGTATTACAATAATGATGGTTTCATCGAGCTGTAGATTTGTGAAGATCTAGATTTTGTCTTATGTATAGCTCAGGTAGAAATTACAAGCTTGTTCAGCTGAAACACAAGCATTACCCACATTACTTTAAGCAAACAAACAAAAAAGTACTACTCCAAGCCATGCCATGCCACACCACATCACGACATGCCATTACTTCCTTTTCATTGACAGATATATTCCCACCACATGTGGGAAAACCAATCTTAATGGAGCAATTAAGTGTATTAATCTTCCCTTCCTTGCTCTACCAAGGCCCCTGCCATTGAATAAGTCTCCAAAGCAGACCTCAGATACCACAAGTCTATTCAGCTTTTTAGTTAAAAGAGTAAAAGAGCCCCTGATACATCTGGATACCAGAGGCAGCATCTGACCACTAAGCATCCATTTTTGACCAAGTTTTATGTATCTTAGATCTGGAAACAAAATATTTATAAATCTTTTTCTACATCTTGTGCCACTTACCATAAAGTCATATACCATACTTAGAATAAAAAGGATGTAGAATCATAGTTTTCTTACCACAGTTATTACATAACAAAGGGCTGTACTAAGTCAACTTCTTTTCTGCAATGCTCTGAGGGACTTAGAAATAACACTTAGTACTTGATCTTCTAAATGGAAACTAAGAGGTTCAAAGAAGATAGCATCCAAAACATACACCACAAATGTACACAGCTACAGTTTAATTTTGGAGGGACCTACCTAGGCAAGGTAATTATTACTTCATTGAAGATATCTGTAAAAATTGAACCAAAGAATCTTGCTATTAATTTTTCCTTCCACTGAAAATTAAGAGAAGCCTTGGATATGAATCCCAGATTCCCCAGATTTGGAAAGAACAGAAATTTAGTGCCTTAGCTAGGGACTGGCATTCTATGACTATAAACTATAAAAAGATTTTATGTAATATTGGTTTTCTGTAATATTTGAGGAAGAAATAATGTTCCATGGTGTCAATATAGGATACAAAACTGTACCTGCATGAGTTTGATTCTCTTAGGTCCTCAGCTAAACTAACATAAAGAATTATAATTAAATAAGAAGTTCCTTACCCCTGTTATATTGGCATCTGAAGATGTTTCATTTTCAAAATTATCTCCCCCACAAATGCAAACAATGAAAGAAAAAATAAAAGAGAATAGCATATAAATTCACAATTTCTATATATTTTGTGACTTTCATTTACACTTTATAGTATTTGGTAATTTAGCTATTTGAACAGCTCAAGTTTATTTAAAAAAATAATAATTTCAATACTGCAGAGTTTTTCAGTGTTCATTATTCATTGAATGATAAACTTTCCCCATATCAGAAAATACTCCTAGGAATTTAGCAATGGTCCTAAAGAAGCACCTTGGAGATTCTGAAATTTAATTTTCTTTATTAAGTACCTGAGGAATTTCACTGCCATCATTATATAACTGTAATTTTTAAACTGGAAATCAGTGAAGCATTAAAAAATATTTTCTGACATTCTAAAGCAGCCTAACATTTTCTGAGAAGATATAAATTATACAGAAGGTATATCAGAAGAATTTATCATGAAATTTTCTCTTTTTTTCAGTCTTTTCTTTCAGGTATTTAAGGGGAAAAAAAGTGTTAAAATGAACTTGAAGATTTTAGCACTTCACCCATATATATTTGTGAAGAAGTGAAGACAGAGGAACTCCTAGAGATTCAAACCCCAGAATTCAACAATGTATTTGTGTTTTTTTCAGTTCTTTTCTTCGTTAAAGTGGGATAATATATGTAATTTTCAAGTAGTATTAATTAGACTAATTTATTAGCATTTTTGAGAGCTTACAAATCTTTGCATTAATGACACTATATGATAATTATATTTATGTACTACATTCTGATTATTCTGTCATTCAAATATGGGTTTGAATTTGATTGGATAATTTTAATTAACATTTACTTTCAGCACTAATTAGTAAGATAATTTTCCACAGACTCCTGTGCCATTCAGGGCATACCAAACACCATGTGTTATACATGAAGCATCAGTCGGTATAAACTTTCATAAGTGTGATATCATTTTATGGCGACTAAATAAATCAAAGCCATAGATAAGGTTTTTAGAACTGATTAACATGTGTACACTTTCTCAAACCAACAAGTATACTTGTACACTAGGGACCTACCCCCTTGGAAATTGTTTATAAAATTACTCTGTGTACTCAGCTGGTATCTACAGAAATATTGTGACTACAACACAGGTAGGCAGCTAGGAACACATTTACATGTAACACTATTTCAGTTGTATAGTTCCTCTGCTTTCCTAGGACAAAGTTAATTCCCTACTCAAATTGCTTTTCCATTGCCATTAATATTGAAATTTTCTTCTATTTTGCTTTAAAAAACCCAATCCTTTCAAAACACCCAGTATATATCATTAAAAGCTTACATTTCCATTCAGATTATATAGCCATATAAAAGATAACAATTATTAATTAATGTTTTCTCCCTCCAGCTTCCTCACCATCTTCTATTTCACAGCTTTAGAGCCTTCCAAATCTCAGTCCAGAGCCATGCACATGTGAAACAAGTGCATTAAGTGAAAGAAGGGGAAGAGCTCTGGCTACATGTTCTTTCTTGCTGAACCGAAAGAGATTGTGTAGTCATAAATTTTATAGCAGGGAGGTAGCAAGGGGGGAATTTCATGACAGAGGTGTATCTTGATCACAGTGCCACAACAAGTCATGGTCAGGGCGATGTTGTCATTCCACCTACAAACCTATAAAGGAAAAAATCATCCAATAAAATCTGACCAATATCCCCTCCCTCCTTCTACTTAATTTCTGCATCTACAACCTGTCATCCAAATAAAAATAGTACATCAATTACATATTGTAGATTTGCACAATCAATAGCTTGGCACATTGAGCTAATCTGAAATAAAAGGCAAGCCATGAGTCACTATATGTAAAGTTAATCATATAATTGAAAAAAATGGAGATTGAATTTTTTTTAGCTAATAACCTACTTTTACTCACAGAGGTATTTAACAAAGGAACCTAAAAAACAAGAAAGTCTGTTGTATAATCATGACTTCAAATATTTCTCTTTGGAAATTCCTTTATATCCCTGGAAGATTATCGCTGCACATAGTCATCCTAGTGAATAATTCTTTACTATGTAGTACTTTTTCTCCCAAAGAAATAAACCTGACAAGTTTCACAGCATAAATAAACAGACTTTGATTTACAATCCAGGTTGCTTCACTCAAAATTTCTGAGCACATTTAAAAACAACTCTTTATGTGACACTTACTAATTAGGAATGTGCAGCTGTACTGAGTTAAGGGCTTCTCTGACTCTGGGATGTTCCCTCAGCAAACTCATGAGGTAAAGCACTACTCCTTTCTTTGCAACTTCTAAGAGATGAAAAATGCTAAAGATCAGAAATTAGGTTGTCAGACAGTTATAGTGACATGATTCCAGAAAGCGTTAAAGAATGGAACCAAGTTGAGATAGTGGGACCAGAAAAGACAGAAAAGGGGACAGGGATTGGCCCTAATCAAAGGACAACTTTTTCTATAAGAATTAAGCATAAGAAACCGGATGCATCTTTGAAGTAACTGTCTGGAAGAGCAAGGCTGAAAGAAGTGAAAAAAAATAGAAAGCAGAAAACAGTCTGATAGCAGATTATGAGAATAAATAAATAAATGACATGAATTTAGAGTGAGACATACGTAGGTAAACTATAATTATGAAAACTGAAATCTGATCAGTAAGGAAGGATTAGTTTTCTGGATTGATACAAAGGAGTGTGCAACAAGTTCCACAAGAAAAGAGACGTCCTCTATGCTGTGTGAGAGTATGTTATACTTTTGTTGGGCAGCAGATTACAAACTGGACACTCAAGGTCCCATAGCTCAAAGATAACTCCTATTTACCCTGGAACAGAAATAAATAAAATATCATCTGAGATTGAGGCATTAAAGTCCTTTCTGCTACAATCTTTGGAAGGTGCATTGCAAGGTCAGTGCAATCAGTATTCTCTCAAATGTACCATCAATGTTTATTTTTAATTTGGGACTGGTGAATAAAGCTTTAATGGGATTTTAATGGCATGTTGGACACACTTCAGTGTCCAGAGATGTGGCATCATATCCAGGAGTGTCATTATCTGGATTAATTATCAATAGCAGGCAGTTATCATTAGGGACAAGTGAAAATCAAAGAGGTACTAAATGAAATTTACTGGGCAGAGATGCTGAGAAATAAATAAATAACAACATCTGAGAAGTCACCAATGGATGCTTCAAAATCGTTTTCACTTTGATATTTTGTATTACAGCTGCCACTGCTTTCACTGCTTCAGAATCTGTAGTGACTGAAAGATTTCCCTTGCCAGCTAGTATAAACTAAACTCCTTCTTCATAATTATAGCTCTTCAACCATATTTTATCCACAAAAATAGTGTTAAAATTTGCTTTTAGTGTCAGCAACAAGTTAATTTTAAATCTTAGGAAGACTGCATTAGCTTAACCAGTAAATATTTTATAATGTAATAAATGACCCTTGCTGATAAGTCTTTAACAAGTGACAGTTAATGTTCTAGTGTCTTATGTTAAGACATGATGGTAAAACATACTGTACCTATGGGCTGTATTGAGTGATACAAAGTATCCTGAATGCGGCCTAATCTCCAGAGGGTAGTGCCATTAATGTAAATTATATGCATCTCTATGCTATGTCTGCACTTGAAAAAACATCCTTTAAGGTTTGTTTTGTGGTGACTTTTTAGTAAACAACATAGTAAACATGACTTTAAAGTTTAAAAAATCTTCAAGACATTTAGGTAATCTTACATTTATGAATGCTGAAAGAGTCACAATTTAACGTAGTTGTCTTAATACAGGCAAAGACACTTTTAGGAGGGAAAGGAAGGTAAGTTATCATCTCCAAGAGGGGGAGATTTTTCATGGGAAAAAAAAAGATAGATCAGAAAGGACTTGGGATTTATCTAGCTACTTGATACTGTGTGAGCTTTCAGTGCAGGACTTTAATAAAAAGATAAATAAAACACATCACCTGTCTGCAAACACACGGGCATACATGTAAAGCTAATAAAACAATATTAGGTGGAAACAAAAAAATGATGCTATATTTACCTGCTTAAATATGCAATCCTCACTCTCAAAATCTGTTTTTTTGTGTTCAGAACTTAATAACTAATAATTAATTATTTGCCCTGTCTCTGTTTATTCTGCTGTCTGTCTGGAAAAGTATTGAAGAACTACATGTAACACAAACAGATACAAATTTCATTGGTGGGTCTCTGAAAAGTGTAATAATAGCCCTCTGAAAGAAAAAATATCTCCTCCTTCTGCAATGTATACTCTATTTTAGAAGGAATATGATAAATTGTTCCCTAAATACACAGGAGAAGCTCAATGTTGCAGATCAGAGGAGGTATGTCAAGAAAATTAAATGTCTGTCCAACTAGCAATTTGCTCAGAGTCTAAGGTACCTCCGCAACAATACATTAGTCAACACTTTGCTGCCAGCCTTCCACAACTTCTCATTTTTATTTTTGACTCTGTTAATACAAGGCTATTGAAGATACTGAAGGCTAAGACTAGATGGGCATGTAGCAAGGGTGATATAGAGTTATTTAAATTTTTCTTGCTTCTGTGCAGCAAAGGTGAATAGATGCACTAGATAAACCAGAAATAAGACAATTTATGATTAAAGAACATTTTTCACTGAAGAAGTTTATATCTTTGTTAATGCTAGGCTAAATTCAAAGCAAAAACTTATTTCCAGGTCCAGATCATGCCTTATACACTAAAGAGGATCTCAGACACTAAAAACTCTGAAACCCACCAAGACCTCAGAACTGAACATAAATCTTTTTCTATGAGCAGTTCCTATCTTTATGATAATCTGAAACAGTACAGCACATCTACAAACTCTTACAATGCTGTGTATGACATCTGCTCTACTTTTTCATTATCAAATTCTTTTAAGACTCTGTCCCATTTAGTGTTTAACAAAACAAAAAAGGACTATAAATAAACTCTGCCACTTATTTCCCTTTTCCTGAGAGATGAAGATGGTTGACCTCCAAGGATTCTATATAAATGCTGATTTTATCTAGCAGCAGGCCCTCGACCTTGGTGAGGCTGACAATTACTCTGATCAAATGGATGAAAAATGCTGGCAGACAAAAAGGAATTTCTTCCACCAGTCTTCCATCAATAGGTCCTCAAAAAAGAGACATCAAAATGGACTATGCTAAGGAAATTTTGAATTTAAGTGAAGAGGAAGTATGGAGCTAGGAATGAATAACTCAGATCAGTAAAGTGAGGAAATTTCCTCTTCTGCTTGTCCACTTGTGTCTGAGTCTGGGATCCTACATCTCTGTCTTACTTCAGATTTAGCTATAGATAAAGTTATTTTGTAAAGCAAAGATAGGGTCAACAGTAATCATATATACCCACAAATGATTTTTTTAGAAATATAATGCAATCTTTTTACTTATACTGCTTGTTTAAGTTTTTGAGAAACAAATTATTATTTATATTTACATTTATATTATATTTATATTTGTATCTTTTTTCAGAATCTGGTTCCCAAGTAGATTTTAGTGCAATTATGCATTATTTGTGCTGTGGACAACTAAGATGAATTTGTGCACTAAAATGCATCTTGAAAACTTAGAAAACCAGTTAGAGAAATACCGTAATGAAGCCTAGTTTTCATTGAATCTTATTTTTATGCAGTTTATCTATTGAAGTTCTATATCACTTGTGCCAGCCAGTATGCACTGTTTGTTACTTATAATCAGTGATGGATAATTATTAACAAAAGCAGAAGCTCCATTTTAGCTGATCAAGATCACCAAGTCTATAACATCCCTGAACACAGGGATTGTGTTTACACAGAGTAACACAGAGTTTACTCTGAAGAATATTACAGGATCATAAACAGGGTAACTTCATCCTTTCTAAATTCTTTCCTTACTGTCAATTGAATTTTTCCAACCGCTCCACTCTGTGAGTCAAAAGAAGGAGTCATTACAAAATTTTACAAGAGCACAGTTACAGCACGGCTTCCTCTCTATGTGGGACTTTGCTTTTTTTTATGTCTAATGGTCTTGTCTAACAGGCAATGGGACTGATGCTCACTTGTCTTAGTAAAAGGCTGTTTGAAAGACAATAAAGTTAATTTATTGAAATGTAATTAGCACCAGTATTAATTTTTGCCATGATTACTGTCACCAGTTTTAGTGCCACAAATTCAATTTACAATGATCTGAACAACATTGTCAGACACTAGTATTAACTCATCTGGTCTCTCTCCCCCAGTAAATCATACTTTAGGGTACTGAATGCTGAGATAGTGAGAGAACAAGGATTATTTGCAATATATATCTATATATCCTTGATACTAATCAGCTCATTTACTTTGTCAAAGCTTGCCAATTTTCAGGTCTGAAAGTTGAAGTCTGCTTAAACAGCAAATGAATGCAGTGGGTACCACAATAGTTCAGGCATACCTTTTTAATTAGGGTCTCAGAGCCAATCTGAAAGGGTTGCTCTGTTAACGCCGGTATTGCCTGTGGACCTTCCAGAGCACCTCTGACCATTCCTATTTGTCTATGGAAGTTATCCATCAGCTGAAACTTATACTGGTGGTTACTTAGTGTGTTGGTGATAATTTAACAATAAGATACCCTGTAGCGCTCCATCTGTTATTTGTCTGCCAAGTCTGACTTGATTTTCTTTATTCTTTCATAGTGTCCAAAAACAAAAAGAAAAGTGTTTTGTGCAATTTTCTGAACAGCTCAAGGAAAGATTGAATATACTTTCAGGAATATAACTAGTTTACTTCAGGAATTGATTTCTTTCTAGAATAAAAAGCAGTTGTCTTCATTTTACAGAAGGGAAATGAGACCCAGGGAGCCTTATACCCAGATCCACAGAAATATCTACATGCTTAATCGCTGCCATAGAATCATAGCCATTTGTTAAGTACAGTGTATGAAGCTGCATAAGTACTGCATAAGTAAGCAGAGTTTGAAATCTCACTCTGGCAGTCACAAGAACAAATGAAATGAAATAGAAAATGAATAGGCAGCAGTCTAATGGGCATTGAGGAAATATCACCTAGCCCTCAGAACCTGAAATCCCACCGAGGCACCTCCAGCAATTCTCTCTTGTAAATCACAGGAAGAACTAGTGTGCATATTCTTTACATCAGGAACAACCAAGGAGTCTGCAAATGTTGTATGACTTTTCAGTTAAGACAATCTCTGAGCAGGTGTTCTAAAAATTCTAGTTCTGCAATTAGGCTCCAAACCTTATGAAAAGTTTCCACTAGATCTAAGCTTAAGAATGCCTCAAGATCCCACAGAAAGGCCAGATCACAGGCATTTAAGCTGTGAGGGATCCCACCACTAGTTTAGTATGGGAAAAAAAGAGACATAAAAGTCTCTTATTGGATGTCCCCCATACGGCATCTGGTGAAGTGCTCTCTACTGCATAGAAAGAAGTAACAAAATGAAAGAATGACTATGAAAACTTTAGTAACAATCTTTAGTATGCACTTCCCCAGTGCATTTCTGACCTCCATCATTTTCTCTCACATGATCTTGTTGCCACCATTGAAAGCACCATCTCCCTTCCTGCTTCTGACATCTAGAGTTACATTTCTCTATTTACCTACTTCACTAACGCTTCATCCATTTTCTGAATTTCTGTTATGAAATATTTTCTTAATTGCATTCCCCCCCCCTTTGCTTCTCTTTTTTTTTTCTATCCATTTTATTTCATTCAGTACCTGCAGAGCAACCATTAGTTGCAAAAGCATAATTAAAAGGATAAAGAAAGCAAGAGCTTTTTCAGGTTTTTTGCTTGCTTCTGTAGGAATGTGTATAAAGCTGCATTTATCTGTACTTGAAAACACATGCTGACAAATCAACATCTGTGAAAAAAAAAAAGTCTTGGAAAATTGCTGTACTCATATCACAATTCTTATACATATGTTTCTCCCACTATGAAATATGTACGTAAGTATCCACATGTACATATGGATATTGAAAAGCCAAAGCTGCCACAATTAACTTGTGTACTTTAACTTTCCGGATATATGCATCATTAAAGCATATGTTTAACACAGATGTCACAGCTGTCTCAAAAAAAAAAAAAAAAGAAAATCCATGAACTTATAAGAAAAAAAATCATAACTAAAATATTAAAATAAAATCTTCCAGACGACTAACATTCATTAAAAAATAATAGAACTTGGATCAACTGTATGTAGAAATTCGGTGTTACGTAAGTCCAAGTACATTTGATTGAATTTGGAAAATATTTTTTGAACCTTATTCTCTTTCTTCAAGCTAGTATAATATACAGTTGAAATGAGAGAAGAATGTTGGTTTTTTGGATATACGTTTAAAGCCTGTTTTATCAATATATTTCTATATGTTCTTAAATCTAAGTTTGAGCTGCCTTGTTTACTTCAGTGATATATTAAACTTATTCTTAATGCTGGGTTGCATAGCTATGCAAACACTCATATGATCAGAGTCCTTTTTTGACAAAAATGGAAACAATATTTGATTTTATGTTCTAAAACAATAATCAGGGGAAACACAAGTAAAAGAAGAGAAACAACAGGTATTGAGGGAAACACTAGATTTTAATATGAATATTAAGAGAAATGTCAGCAGTCAGTGACAAGTATATATTAAAGATAAAAGGATATATTTCAGGATACCTAAGGATACAACAGAAAATTTGGGGAACCAGAGTAGCTAATTGTCTCAGTTAATGAGTAGCCCCAGGCAGTGCTGCTTTTCATCAATACAACAAAACTGGTTACCACATACAGTAATGATCACGTTCAATTACTTACAGTTATTATTACAATTTTTTAACTTTGAGGGTACAATGTAAGTGTATTTTGAAGAGGTGGATTAGCCAACACAGAATAATACAAGACCTTGTTGCCTTTCTGGTTTTAATGATTCAAGTTGCTGCTTTAGTGGAGAGCAGTTCTGATAATAGGACATGGAAACTCTTTTGTCATAATGCAGGAGAAAGTCCTGATTAATATACTATTGAATAGTATATAAATATAGATAATTAGATCATATTTAGTTTATATGTAAATTAGATCATATTTAGATCATATTTATATGATATCATTTTTTAATTATAAATATATGCCAGACATCAACACAGAACCACCACAAATTATTCCTTACCTAACAAAACTAATGAATTATAGTAATCTTGGAAACTATACCATGGAGACTTTGCAAAATACTCAAACTTCAGTGTCAAAATATAAAATGAAACAGTCCTATTGTAAATGAAAAATAAGGAATTTTCCCTCATACAGGTTTATCTAATGTTTTCAATTATCCTGCATATGTGCAATGGTTCTACTGCCCAAGAGTAATCCAGAACAGGCAAAGGAAACTACTGGAATTAAAATTCACTTTGTGACCAAGTTCAGTCTGTCCGAGTTTGGACCTCTGGATGTTTTGAATGAAGGTGTTCTACAATCATTTTGTAGAACAAGCTACAATTCAAAAATAAGCCTTGAAAAGCTGGGTGAAATTTCAAATAATCTAGTGCCTTCTAGATTGGTTAGGTTGGTTGATATTTTGGGGATTTTTTTTTCATTAAAAAAGCCCAAAAATAAAAACAAAAACAACCACTCAATTGTATATTTAAATAATATATTCTAATTTTTATAGAACTAGGGAATGCACCTCATAAGCTAAAGATCCATCTTTCTAGGTAAAGCACCTAGACAGTCCCTGCTCTAAAGTGTTTACCATTAACCTACAAAAAAAGTAACAACAATGTAGGCAGGAAATAGCAACAATGTTCAAAGATGAGTCAAGGCTGATCAGCCTCATCAGCAGATATTTCAGTTTATCTATAGCCTAACAGATATCAGATTTTTGGACACAACTGAGAGGAGACTTCTAGTGTTGTCATACTGAGACATGGCTTTGGGACTGTCATTTTGTGTCGACTAGCCCATTTGCTATGCCAAGTAAGTCTTGGTTAGGAAGTCCAAGCCTGTCAGAAAGTGACAAAATACCAGCTTCCCACAGACAATTCATATAGGCAATGTTTACCTGTGAAGCCGAGAGAGAGCAGATCTTGTCAAACTGAAAAGGCCAACAGAAAGTTGTAAATTGAAAGGTCACTCCTGGTGAGACAAAAGGATTGAGAGAAGGTCAGACACCTGTAATTAAAATTTCTTGTTACGTCCAAATTATTTGAGATTTATGAGTTTCAGTCAAATACAAAGATCTTGTTTTGACTCTGTGGGGAAAAATAAAAACAAAAGACGCAATATATCTCTGAGGAAACTGTATGAACGTGAACTGTTACATTAGCTTGGCTAAAAATGTACGAGACATGGACCTAGGCACAGATGGAAGCATAAAAACTGAGACTGGAGGGAAATGCCATTCTAGCCTGAGATTTGCTTTTTTCTCTGAATATCTGGCACTAGCTATTGTTGGAGGTAAGACATCAGTTTATATAGTCTTATTTTGATGTGGTTTATACCACATTTTGATGTGGTTTATCAACAGATAGTCTCAAAAATCCTGATCAGTTTGCACAAGATAAGGCCCTAGACTTGCATTAATGTATGATCAGTGTCATTCCATGAAAGTCAATGGACCATATATTTTCTCTTCATTACACTAGTACAGCTCCATTAACTATAGAAATCATTAATCATACAGCAACTCTGAACTCTGTGATGTTGTGCAGGTTATAAATTAGACAAGAATTTGGCCTCCTGGCCATTTTCTCCCGTGATTTGTTGCTGGCAGGAAATCTCTTGTTTTATTTTGCCTCAAAGTTTTAGTCAGGTATGTTGATATTAATTGTATTGCACAAAAAGCTATATTCTGATATACAACTATGAGCATGAAGATAAATTAACATATAAATAAATATTTAGAGACCTAGCCATAAGTGACTTACTGATCTCTCGTAACACCTTGAATCTCCTCCAACCTTTTTCTCTCCCCTCTCCCATTTTCTCATCTGCAAAATGGAAAAAATAAGGCAAATTTCTCGCCTAAGAAGAATTAAACATAAATATTAATAATTTTGAAACATTCAAAGCCTTTGATGTAGGTGCAAGCTATATCTTTTTTCCATCTGTGGGGTTTTTTTGTTTGTTTTTTGTTGTTTATATTTGTGATCTCTCACAAAGTAAAGACAGAAGCAAGAAAATTGCTTCCTACTTCACATCACTAAGAAACAATCTACAAAAAACTAAGGTGTTAAGTATTAGAAACATTGAATAATTTAAAAGATTGCAAACTATGGCATATCTAACAATGTAAGGCAGGTAAAGATGTGCATTCACTAGATATAAATAAGTTTAATTTGGGAAGAGCAGGAAAAATATCAGTACTTAAAAGAAAGCTTAATTTATTATTTAAATCCACTCTATCTATTTTTATCTACGGATCACCAACCTATATATGACGAAAAGTCTTTTTTTCAAATTATACTCCTTTTCAAGTTTTGAGAACAAATAGATCAGTTACTCTTTATTAGATCATGCCTGATTGACCTGCTTCTGAGCCCTGTCTGAGAATCAACTGTTTCTTTACTGAAAGTCACTCGGCTAAGGTGGTACTGCTAAAATACTGCATCATCAGGAAACCTATGTTACTGCCAGATTAAGGTTTATATAAGCAATATTTTAACTGCAACAGTGGTTGCTGTTAAATGGTGTGTAGGTGAGAGTCCTCAAATTCCAGTCAGAAGCATCAGGTAAAAGATTGATATTTTAAATGCAATCATCATTTGGCAGAAAAGATATATACGTGAGAAAGGTATAGCCACAAGAAAGTCACTTGTCCTTACAAAATGAGAAATAGCCACCAATCAAGACATTGTATTCTCTGTGTCAGTCACCCAGACATTAGTCAGTGAAAATCAAAGAGAGAAGTCATTTTATTGGTACCTCTAGTTGTGAAATAACACAAGCCAGTTTCATACAATGTTTGCTGAGTTATTCTGAATCCATGACATCTCCAGACTGATACAATTTATGATGTTGACAGTACAGCACTTCCTATTGCTCATATTTGATCCTAATAATAAGTATACACCCTAAAATTACACCAATTATTCAGTCTTGTGAGGTGAACTCCAAATAAGTTAAATATAGCTACTTTTATATTTCTATTTATGTAATTTTTATTCCTTGTTTGATGCTCGTCATATGAAAAAGGGAAAATTACTCAAACCCTTCATGTTTGATTAGTCTCTCAGCACCTTGGGAAAGCTGAGACCCTTGTGCTTGACCAGTCTGTCAGCGCCCTGTTAGGGGAACCCCTCACTGAGCAATTCACTAGATCAGAGGGCACTTTGACATGTTCAGGGTGACACACCAGCAGAGAGACACCCTCCTGGGTCTCCACACCTTTACCCATTGCCAGAAAATGCTAGCGCCCTTCAAGGACTCACATTAACAGTTTATGTAGTGTTACCCTTTATCAATAAAATTTTGACAGGTTAAGGTTCAAGGATTGCCAGAGAGAACATAGGACTACAAAAACATATTCAAAGCAATATACTAATTCAAAGCAACACACATACAAGCTCTAATTCCTAACAAAAGCCAGCTTGAGATAATAATTTGGTGCACAGAGTGTGCAGTTCTTACCCAATAGGCATCCCTATGGAGGAGAAGATAGGTGCAGCCTGTCGACCAATCCCAGAAGTTACGCTGGAGTTTTCCCTGACTTCTTCCCATTCTTAACTTATTTTTATACTCTTTCTTTACATTTAGTTGGAGCTTGAGTGACTTTAGTCATACATCTTACTCAGTGAGGGGTGGTCAGTGAGGGGCAGTGTAGTATCCGAGATAACCTTGGGATGGGGACACATGTCACTTCAAGGAGAGGGATTTCAGCATCATTGTTGATTCAACAGCAAGACATCTTTCTTTATCTCCCTTGGTTTTCAGCTGATGTGCAGTTTATCAGCTAAAGAATAATACTGAGTTCTCTCCTCTTCAAGGGTTTCCACAGAGCCTGGCTGCAGGGTCTCCACTCTGCTCCACCCTCCGTTTAGTTCCCCTTAGATTGTATTTTGTGGGGGAGCTCGGGTATGCTAATCACATTCCATCCAGGAACTAGCAACTATATTTTTCCCTGTAATTTCCATACCAATATCTTTTTACCCTCAGTCATTTTCCCACAGTGCTGATAGAATTTAAAGAGATTTAAAAATAACAATACGAAGCAACTTTATGATACTCTCAGTGATTATGTAGAAGGATGGGAATACAAGCTCTTGGAAGCTACTTGGCACTGGTTTGTATCAATTACTACCATGAATTGATGTAGAGGTGTGTTAGCTACTGTGTCTTGCTGAAGCACTATTAGTTATTCAAGCAGATTTACTGAGATTTAAGGACAGTGTAATAATAGTGTCTGTATATTTTATATGCAGCCATTGTTACACCTCATTAAATGGACTGGTAATGATCCATTGCTATTTAATTAATATGCAATGAGTATGATATTAAATCTAACGTGAAAATTAAAGCCCAATTTAAGTAACTAAATTTTAAAGTGTGATGGAAAACTTCTTTGGACCTGGATGGCCTGTGTTTATTTCTTTTATTTTGCTTACTTCTGCAGTTCAAATTATGTTGAGTAGATTCTAGAAAGACAAAAGGGGAAAGTTTTTATGACCAGAAATTTCAACAAAGCAAATTAAAAACAGTCCCATTCTTGACATTAAGCAATGGGCAGAAATTTGGACAAATTCCAAAAATCATATTTCAGAGTGTTCACACATGATTCAGTATTATCTCTAATTTAGAAAGCACTAATAAGAGAAATATATGATCAATTGTGGCAGAACATTGGAAATAAAATATCCAAATTCAGGTGTCCTGATCATTATCTTTTCTTTTCTGAAGTAACTCAAGAATTAGAACAAAAATATTTAAATTAGACCCTTAAATAACATTAAAAAGGATACCAGTCATAAGATCTAACAAAACAAAACACCAAACTCAAAAACAAACAAAAAAATATCAAAAAAACTGCTCAGTAAGAAACATTGAATTTACTACTCTTTATGATCATCATGGCTAGGCTTCACGAACGAAGATTTGGGAAGGCTCTATTCACATTTGCTACAGGCACGCTGGTGGCTTATGAGGCCAATACGTGACAGACATATCCAATTGCAAAAGGCACAACAGAAAGACTCCTTAGATGGTGTATTCTGCAATACACGGTTCTTTCTGCGTTGCCTTTTTTCCTCGAGTGACCCCGCGTGTGTTCTCGAAGGAGACAGCTGCGTTATAGATGGTGTGTCTCCAGGCCTCCCGATTTGAGGCCAGAGTAGACCAGTTATGTTGATCAATATGGCCAAGGCTGAGATGTTGTTTCAAGGAGTCCTTATATCTTTTCTTCGGGGCTCCTCTCATGAGGTAGCCAGTGGCAAGTTCACCATAGAGCAGGATCTTAGGGAGGCGGTGGTCCTTCATCCTTGAGACGTGCCCTGCCCAACGCAGCTGCGTTCTCAGTAACATGGCCTCAATACTTGTGACAGCTGCTTGTTCTAGAACAGATGTATTGGTCACATAATCTGACCAGTGGATGTTTAAGATTGAACGGAGGCAGCGTTGATGGAAGCGTTCGAGGAGTCGCAGGTGGTGGCGGTAGATGACCCATGTTTCGGAACCATATAAGAGAGTAGACAGCACTATGGCTTTGTAAACACTGATCTTGGTGCTTTTCTTCAAGTGTTTATTACGCCAGACTCTTTTGTGGAGTTTTCCAAAAGCACTGTATGCCTTTGCTAACCTGTTGTCTATCTCTCCGTCGATCTTACCATCTGAGGAGATGAGGCTACCAAGGTAATTAAACTGTTGGACTGATTTGAGCCTTTATGATCATACTGTTTTTAGAAAATAACAAAAGCAGAAGTAGGAATATCAGTGGATGCTATAACAATTTCATCATTATAATCAGAGTAGGGAAAGAAAACTGACACAAATCATAAGATCCATTCATGGTTACGTATACTTTAAATTTGGATATTAAGTAAGAGAATGGATTATATATGACAGAATCAGAGAATGGATAAGGTTAGAAGGGACCACAGTGTGTTATCTGGTACAACCTCCCTGCTCAAACAGTGTCCTGTTAGAGCACATTGCACAGGATTGGATTCAGATGGTTCTATAACCTCTCTGGGCAATCTCGGTCACCAGCACAATAAAGAAATTCTTCTTCACGTTCAGGTGGAATTTCCTGTCCATAAGTTTCTACCTGTTGCCTCTTGTCCTATTGCTTGGCACCACTAAGCATGGCTCCATCCTCTTGACACCTTCCTTTTATACACTGATGAGGTTCACTCTTAGTCATCTCTTCTCCAGGATAAACAGGCCCGGTTCCCTCAGCCTTTCCTCATAAGAGAGATGCTTCAGTTCCTTAATCATCTTTGTTGCCCTTCACTGGACTTGGTGCAGGAGCTCCATGTTTCTCTTGTACTGAGGAGCACAGAACTGGATGCAGCACTCCAGGTGTTGCCTTTCTAGGGCTGAGTAGAGGAGCAGGGTCACCTCCCTCAGCCTGCTGGCAATGTTCTTCCTGCAGCCTGAGATACCATTGGTCTTCTTGGCCCCCAGGGCACACTGCTGGCTCGTGGACAGCTTGTTGTCCACCAGGACCCCGCGGTCCTTCTCATTTCATTTTAAACTTAGTTGGATATATGTAACAGTAGCACACCTTAAATCAGCTGTAAACTAAATCTTCTAAATCACATTGATAGGAGATGAATTTGTGGAGAGATTGTAAACTGAGAGTTCTTGCACCATTTTAATGCAGCTTTCATCACACAAATCCTTTTGCCTGATCTGGGTAGCTTAGCCTGTTCTACAGATAGCTCAGCAGTCTATCTCAGATGTTTCTCCTGTGGAAAGTGGGGTCTGACATACACAGTGCCATACAAAGCTAACAGTGCAAGAGATAATAACAGATGAAGGTCTTTCTCTTTTTCTTGATAATACTAAGTCCAAATTAATTTGCTGGAATGCAGCTGCTGATACTCTGGGTTCTGCCTCCTTTTCACAAGTAATAAAAATTTTGTAATCATAAAAACAAAGAATCTAACTTTATTCAGTTTTTTAAGTTCAACTATTTTAACATAGAATATTTTGGCAGTAACTGAATTGTCAGAATACTACGTCTTATGAAGAGATAATTTCTATCCAAATACTTATGCCCTATGTAGGGTATAATGGCATCAAGGTAAAAGCTCTTACATAGATTTAGTGGAGTTTTCTGACATAATCTGCAAAAGTCATAGCAGTGTTTAACAGAATTCTATCCTTGCACTCTGAATAATGATAGTACTGTAGAATGGTAGTCATATAAAAGGAAATCTGATGGCAGGTTTTTTCTATAATAGATGTCAGATTTTCTAAGAAACATGAGTTAGCAAGAAAATTTGCAGGCAAACCTTTCACATCTGCTTTACAAGGAAACAGCTGCCTTCTAGAGTTAAAATATAACTATTAATTTCTATTCACCAGAACTGAAGAACACAGTTCTAAAACCCATTGACTTCAAACTTATTTCTCAAAAAGAATAAAGTCTACAAAAATATTTGTCTAAACTGTTAAATAGAAACAGCACCTACCATTACAATGCAGTTTTTTTCTCTAATTTTCACTTTGACATCTAACTTTACTCAATGTCATTATCTAAATAATTTCAATTGTACTGCAGTTTGTTATTATATCAGTTTCTTGATAAACTTATTTGTGAATTTTCTTTCAAGTGAGAGAAGGAACTTTCTGAGAATCGTTAAGTTTTTCTCAGGGCTCAGATGCCATATGATAAAGGCAATGTTGAACTTATTAGCTGGTCTGATAACCAGACAACCTGTGAGCAAAACCCCCCACAGTTCTCTGTTTATGGACTGTGGTAGCTGGTATTTATCTACTTCCCCAGATATCAAGGTCAAAAAATAAATACTAATTTTTTGGCAGGATAAATATTTTAGAACAATAAGGGTAAGGTTTTCCATACAAAACCTTTTTCTAATATTTTAAAGACAGGAGTGATTATCATAATTTTACAGAAGAGGAAGTTGACCCACAGAGAGTTTTGTTATGAAAGCCAAACAGCAAGTAAAACATTTATTATGACCCACCTGTGAGACAGGATAACTGAAGTTCTTCTTGATAGATCCCTTGGAGCAGATTAGAGTGAAATAACACTGAATGACCAGTGTGTATATATATATACATATATATATATATATGTGGCAGGTTTATTTTAGAACAATTTAGTTGCAAAGGAAAGGAGGTATGCAGCCTCCTATCTATAGAAATATAGCAATATAAAAGTATGAAAATATCAATTAAGAAAATATATATGGAAAAGAAGAGAAAGATAATGAAGAGGAAATGTGTCACCACCTGTGGATCCAGGAAAGAGACTCGATTGTTGCAATTTAGATGTCTGTTCCTCAAAAGGAATGGTTACAGTCGTGATCCATTGCGGGTGGGGGAAGCCCATACAACATAAAGTTTAATCTGTGTTTAATATGTGTTCTGTTTCAGGTGGGAATACTCACCTACGTCCCTTGTGGGAAGTAGTTTTACACTGATGAAAAGCTGTGAATTGTGTGTAGTCCTCTAGTGGAAAGCCCCAGAAATGAGTCTGGAGACACTTTTGGGGTGGGGGGGTAGAGTTTTACACCTGAGCCTTATTGTGAGGGAGGAATTTGGCACGATAAAAAGCATTATCCCACCTTGAAGGATCTGCTGCTTATCAGCCTTTTCCCTTATCTGGCTCAAAACCCAGCTTGTTTCTAAACAAAGTTTGGTTTGTAGTGATCATCCTCCAGTGGTGGGTGTGCAACCCTCTGCACCTGGTCTTTTCTTATGCAGGTCAGAAGTTTCTTGGCACACACCCAAAAACTCTCCTTGGTTGGGGGGTTGCAAACCTGGCCTCAGCAAAGCACCTGCTGCTTCTGCAAATTGTTTGAATCTTTAACCTTTAACATTTTAGTCTCTCACAAACATAAAATGGTTGCAATCTCCATATGTGTTAAACTCCTGTTGTAAACATCAGACCATGCTGCTTAAACTAGTAGATACTTTTCAAGTTTCCTGTGAAGCTACGCAACTTAACAACTTGGCTTCAGAAGCAGTATCCATCCCATGCAACACTGCTGAATGCAGTCAGTACACCCAGGATTCATGCAGTAGACCAACCTGGGAAGACACGCAAAGCTGCAGCAAGGGATCAACCACCTGTGCCTCTGCATCTCAGTGCTTTAATTGACCCTAGTTGGAGATCTGTCATTTATGCATCAGTAGTATTCAGCAAAATGTTGTTTCTCCAGTAATATTCTGGTTTACTTCTGATAATAACAAGACAACATGCTGTTTAATTTATTTATACCATTGATCTAAAATAGAGATTAAGCTCTTTAGCTAGTTCTATGGCTGACATAAGCTAACAAAGTTTGCTTCATTCACCTCTCCTCCAAATCATTTACAGTATTGTATTTCTGGCTTCACTGACATTCAAACATTTCATGTCTTCTTTTGCACATGCTGCAATATCCATGTTTCATCATTCTTCTACACAACATCTACACCTGCTTAATATGAGAATGATTCAAAAGAAAACTGAAAGCTATTAATGAAAAAGTGAAATAAATAAAATCCTAAATAAATCAATACACCATTCCTTTCCTAGAAGTATTTTCTCTAGTCTCATTCCTGCACTGTGTCAAGAGACTCCAACCTTGGGGGACAGGAACTATCTCCAACTTCTATGAGGTTCATTAGGATTTTCTGTCAGAAGATAATGTTTACCAATTTGCTGAATGAATTCTTTACAATTCCACTGCCTCAAATCTACTATGGTTCAAGAAAACTTGCTGTTACACGAAGAACCCATTCTAACTCATTTTAGCTGCTTAATGCAATTATCCTCCTGAATAATGAAAATTGGAGAGATTGAATAATAAAAACTGGAGACATTCACAAACTACCCTTCCCTATATAGAAAGAGGAGGCAAAAAAAAAAAAAAAGAAATTTAATCCACTTAGTTCTCTGTACATAAAGTATAATTAGGCCAACTGTAATAATTTTCCACCTTCTTGACCACTGCAAGTTTGACCCCATCAATACAATACATGCTGGAACGCCCTAAAATATTGAATTTAATTCTTGAGGCATTCTGGCTTTTAAAAGCAACAAGAACAGTGCAAGAACAAGCAGTATTATTCCCAACAGGTTTTTTTCAGAGCTCTTACAGTTACTGAAGTCACAGGCATCAGTCAGCAGCTGACCTGTAGCTGTGTTCAAGATTCAAAGGATCAGGATTACAAAATATTCAGACATATCAAGATGTAAATAAAAAAACCCAGAATATATGAACTTTGAACTTTAACTACTTGCTAGCCAGTTGAGTGCACCATTTAAATAACTTCAGGGGAAAAAAATATATATAGAAGACAGCAGTGTTGTATAAGCCAGATTCAGACTACCTCTAAGCTACTTTTATTATCCCTTTCCATTTCCTGGTCTCCATTTGATTCCTACTTCTGTCCTTAATTCACTTGAGTACTTGGTATTCCAGAGGCCGTTAAGCTGGATTATGCTTGCTGGAGTATGTCACACTTCATCCCTACTCCTCAGTTTCCTCGCGTTCTAAACATGTTCATTATGCAGATGGGTAAAAGGAATCCCCATTTGCTGCTTTATATTGGTGCTTTTCAGATGAGAGTGTCAAGGATTTGGAAAGAAGGCCTACAAATAATTTTTCCAAACCATATGTTTTACCTATCTCCTTATTTACTGCTAATTGCAATACCAGTGAAAACTCTTTCGAAGCCATCTATTAAAATTTTCATTTCAGTTTCTACAATAGTGAACCAGCAGACCCTTTTGGTTTTGAATAAATGATTAACTCTCCTCCTTTTGTCCTTCAGCATAAAAAAGCATTTACTGTCACAGAAAAAAGTGTATTAGTTCTACTCCCCTACTCCCTGTAGAACCTCTCTTCTTCCCTGTCCCTTATCCTTCCTTCCTCCCTCTCTCCACACAAAGCTCCAGATTCTCATGTCATTTACCACTAAAGTATTTTGCAACGCAGAGAACAAAATCACAATTGTCTCACGACTTTCATCTTGAGCTAAAATGGAAAATGGAAAAATGCAGTGCAGCCGAGTCAGAACAAGTGATTGAGATGCAGCTTGCAAAGCTGATGACTGATCATTTTTCAGAATGCAAATGAATTATTTAAATAGAAGTGTCTAATTGTTTCATTGCCCTTCACTGTCAGCGGTCATTAAACTGCCTCCCAGAGTTAGTGCAAAGTGGTCCAATCAAACTAAGAATATTATTGTTATATTTAACACTCACCTAGCTAGAGTCCTGTTCTTCTGTTTTACAAAAATCTCCCAATGTTTTAGTTATTTTACTATTGTGGGGGTTTTTTCACCTCCCTGGATCTTTCAAGTCAGGACTTCAAATCTTTGATACTGTCTAATATGTAAGTTATCAGCGAAAACACGTGGACATTTTCCTGTGTTTGAACCCACCATTGTCCTTATATTA
Source organism: Lepidothrix coronata (assembly GCF_001604755.1). Lineage (NCBI taxonomy): Eukaryota > Metazoa > Chordata > Aves > Passeriformes > Pipridae > Lepidothrix > Lepidothrix coronata. Next base: position 4,604,695 of record NW_016690223.1, read on the forward strand.
GAATTCCTTGCATTCCAAAATGGTAAGGGTGGCTTGCAGACTTGAAATTTCTGAAATTAAGAAAAACCTTGCAGAAGGCTATCTCAGCAAATCCAAATTTTGGCTGTTTTATATATGGCCTAATACAATTTGGAAGGTAATGAGCAGGCCCAGTAATATTTTATATTAGCTTTTTTAGGTTTTTAACAGTTTCCAATATCTCTGGCCTTAGAAGTAATTCACATGTTTATGTAATTGAGAAAAAAAAAAAAAAAAGAAAAAAAAACAAGCCACCTGCTCTTACAGAGAAAAGAAATTTATGCAATGTCACATTTCAGGATTTACATTTTCCATTAAGCAAGCAATTTCAAAGCACTTATGAAACATACTAACAAAGAACTTTATAAATTAATACAGTAATCTGAGCCATATAGGGAAATTAAAGGTTATAAATCTAGACCAAGTATGAAACATAATAATGATTTCCAAAGGTAGTTATATACGGAATGAGACATATGTTTTGATTGATGATATATCCACATAGCCATAAAGTGCATGTTGCACATGTCTGTTGGCAATAGTTTCAAAGGACACCATGTACAAGAAATAGATGTCTTAGCAGTACTTGTTTTGCTATTGCAATATATATGCACTTATAAACAATGTTTGTCCTACCTCTAAGAGAGACTTGAAAACAGGGTTCATAATTTTTTCATGCTGACTCATGAAGTGAAACATTTAATTGTTACATTCTAAATTATTTATTCATACTATTGTATATAGAATTTTATATCTAAATAGATGTTTAACAATGCTGATGATCATTTTGGACATGCAAGTCAGTTTACTCAGATGAGTATATTTTGTGTGTGTAGTTCAAGTATCAATGAAAAATAAATTAACTTTAAAGCTGAGTTGATCTACCTCTATCAAACAGTAATATTGCTGGCATCTAGAATCATTGAATCATAGAACCATAGAATCTTCTGTATAGAAAAGGACCCACAAGGATCATCAAGTCCAGCTCCTGGCCCTGCACAGGACAATCCCAAAAAAATCATACCATGTGCCTGAGATCGTTGTCCAAATGCTTGAAGTCTGTCTGGCTTGGTAATGTGACCACTTCCCTAGGGAGCCTGTTTCAGTGACTGACCACCCTCTGAGTGAAGAATCTTTTCTTAATACTCAGTCTAAACCTCCTCTGATGCAGCTTCAGGCCATTCCCTCATGTCCTGTCACTGGTCACCAGAGACAAGAGATCAGTGCCTACCCCTCTGCTTCCCTTTGTGAGGAAGCTGTAGAAGGTCTGTCATACTGATGCCTTATGAGAGTTTGGGATTAATTACTCAGCTCTGTGCACTAATACCTTTGTCTGCAAAAGATAGGGATGACTTTCATGCTTGGAACGTAATTTAAAAACTGTTGATGAGGAACTGTGCAGAAGTTCAATAAGAATAAAAAATGACCTTCAGAATTTCCACTGACATATAATCTTACTTAATCTACAGAATGATAATATATACATACAAGATATATAAGGACAGCATATTTACATTCTGCTTTTGCCAAGTCAATATCAAAATCATCAACACAATATCAAAGTTACATTACCTAGGGAATCCTTACATTAGATGATCTGGTAAAGAACAGTCAGTTCTGGATATAAGTGGAGGAATTCTTTACTGAAATATTTGCCTTTTTAGGGTTTTATCTAGGTTAACTTGAAAAGCTCAATGTAAATGAAAATCACTGTTACTGCTATAGAAAAATAGGATATCGTGGTCCATAGAAATTATGAAAAACCATCATACCATCACTTTCATAAGTATGATGGAACATGACTTGTCCCGCTCCCATTGTACCTGCTCATTGGAATAAAGGATCCTTTTTCTAAACTGTAGGGTAATAGAGAAGAAATTCACTGCGACTGCTTTAAATTTCCCCCATTTTAGGGTTGTATTTTATTTTAATTTTTCTATACATGAATTTTTCAGACAACTGTGTAAACAGATGATTTTTTTTGCCTCTATTTTTGTTAAATTACATGTTGATTAATATCTGAATTTTAAGACCATCAATATAGTGACATAAAAAATTAAGGAAAAAGAAGAGTTTAAATTAGCATCATTAATTTTGTTCTAAAATTTAACTTCTATCTGTGATCCCATATTGCTTAGCCAAAGATAAATGACCATTATTTAAGAGGGGAGTTTTCAATCAGTGTTCTTTAATTGAGGAATCTCTTTTCTTCTCTCTTTTTATTTTTTTTAGTTATTATTTTTTTCAAATTCTGTGTTAACGAACACATAAGCCTAGAAACCTCTGAGCTTAAAACATTAGTCAGGAGTGATTGAGTCCATAATTTTCACATTGTTTTTGCTGGTTTCTCATGAGCATTATAAGGTTTTATAGAGCATACAGACCAATGACAGCCCAGTAATTCAGCCTTAATATAGTTTGAATAATAAAAATTATTCTGGTATATGTTTTCTGTTATGTGTAGGAGCTGAGCTGTCTCCTTATCACTTCATGAAGCATGAGAGAAAGAATTAAGAGCTTTTTGAAGAAGACAGGAGTAAGATAAACAACATTCAGGTGAAAGCAGAAAGAGGTAAATAGCCCAGAAAAAAAAAGTATCACAAATGGTTTTTTCCAAATAAATATACTATTTTGGACTATTTCCTGTAAAAAATACCTGTTAAGGATAAAAATGCAATAGCAACCATGTCATGTGGTAACAAACACATAAAATATTTCACTGTGAGACTTGGATTCAGAGATCAGCCCCAATGGCAGCAACTGCGACATCTTTCCTGTCACCACAGGGAAAATGTGAACCTCCTTGTAATATGAGTATTTGTAGCATCATGAGCTGCCCCAATGGAAATAAGGCATCATTAAATGGAATCCTGTCAAGAAAATACCAGGAGAAATAAAACCTATTACTGAATTAATGGCAGCTACAGAAAGGACTGCAAGGAAGAGCTTCTTTACTACAGTGGCATTTATGGGCCCCCACCAATCTAAGCTCTACAGCATTGCACAGATAAAGCTACACATCATCCCCATCCAGTCTTTGCAATTAAGGCAGACAAAAAGTATTAAGAAGAGAGTATTTTTATGACATTTATTTTATGCATGGGAGCTGAAACATCGAGGAAACGTGAAATCTGGGACTCAAGCAAAAGCTGAAATGGCAACTGCCTCAGTTCCAGCTTCATTTTTTCCTCTAAAAGCAGGTCGCATTTATCAATATATGCCATATTCCCACATATAGCCAGAAAGAACTTAGCTGCTATGGAGAAAAAAACAATTCTTCAATCATAGAATCACAGAATGTCTTGGAACTAGATGATCATTAAGGTCGCTTCCAACCCTTCTGCTATGGGCAGGGACACCTTTCTCTAGACCAGGTTGCTTAAAGTGCGATCCAAGCTGGTTCTGAGCACTTCCAAGGATGGGGCATCCACAACTTTTCTGGGAAACCTGCTTCAGTGCCTCACCACCCTCACAGTCAAGAATTTCTTCTGAATATCCAATCTAAATCTACCCTACTTCAGTTTGAAGCCATTTCCCCTTATGCTGGAGGTCTCCTGGGAGGCCAATCCCCTGACTAGGGGCCGGAACCCAGTCGATCGATGAGGGATTTAAACGGCTGCTGGGAGTGCCAGCGACCCGGAGCACGGCAAACAGGAGCGAGCAAACAGGGACGTGGCAGGGCAGTTAGTGAGGCAGTTGGCACAGGCAGGGCAAGCAGAAGGGGCGCAGCCACCTCCCAGATCTCTTGGGGGAGCTTTTTTTCTTTCCCCCTCGACACAACTTAAGCCAACAATGGTTTCCAAAAAAGTGAAAGCCATCGCTGCTGCTGTTATAACAAACAGTGTGTTCACACAGACCCAAGAAGGATACCAGGAAGGATGCAGCTGTTCAGATCTCTGGCTGCGCAGTGTTTGAGCCTGGCTTTAGTACCAGAGGACAGTGTAAGCGGCGCCTGAGTACGATGTGAGTGGGTGAATGATTTGCTGTACCTGGTACCAGAGCTCAAGGAAGAGGTAGAGAGACTAAGAAGCATTAGGGAAAGTGAAAGGGAAATTGACTCGTGAAGTCACACCCTTTCCCCCCCAAAAGAAGTTCAGCAGGAGACGGTGAAGCCCTGCCCCTCCTGCCATCAGGCAGTTGCAGTAAACCAAGTAGATGGGGGGGAATGGAAACAGGTCTCTGACCAGAGAGGTAAAAGAATCCTCTCCTGACCCCCATCACCTCCCCGGGTGCCCTTAAAGAACAGATATGAGGCCCTGGACCCAGGGAGTCAGGTAGAGGACAGTCAAGAGGAAGATCTGTCTGGAGGGTCTCCTGGTTGCACCCTGTCTACCAGACGGGTTACAACCATGGCTATAAAGAAAAAAAGAAGGGTAGTTCCCCCTTCTGAAGGGAACTGAGGGCCCTATATGTCGACCGGACCTATCCTACAGGGAGGTCTTCTGCCTTCCCGGGGCCTGGGTGAGGGATATTAGTAGGAGACTCCCTGAGCTCCCTCGGCCCTCAGATTATTATCCACTGTTGGTAGTCCAGGCTGGCAGCGACGACATTAATGACATTAATGGAAGAAGTACCAGGGCAATTAAAAAGGACTTCAAGGCAGTTGATGGGACAGGAGCACAGGTGGTGTTTGCCTCAGTTCCTGCAGTAGCAGGGATGTATGAGGAGTAGAAAAACTCATCTTAAATAGGTGGCTAAACGATTGGTGCCACTGGCGGAATTTTGGGTTTTTTGACCATGGGGCAAATTCTATGGTACCTAGTCTCTTCAAATCAGATGGGCTTCATCTATCTAGGAAGGGCCTGCTGGCCACACTGTTCCTGATACAGGCCAGGATGCCATTGGCCTTCTTGGCCACCTGGGCACACTGCTGGCTGTCGATTCAAACTCCCAGGTCCCTTTCTGCCTGGCTGCTCTCCAGCCACTCTGTGCCCAGCCTATAGCGCTGCCTGGGGTTGTTGTGGCCAAAGTGCAGGACCCAGCACTTGGCCTTGTTGAACCTCATCTCATCGGAATCAGCCCAACTCTCCAGCCTGCCCAGGTCCCTCTGCAGAGCCCTCCTGCCTTCCAGCTGATTGACACTCCCTCCCAGCTTAGTGTCATCTGCAAATTTGCTGATGGTGGACTCAATCCCCTCATCTAAATCATCAATAAAGATATTAAACAGGACCGGGCCCAACACTGATCCCTGGAGGACACCACTAGTGATCGACCGCCAACTGGACACAGCACCACCACTCTCTGGGCCCGGCCCTCCAGCCAGTTCCTGATCCAGCACAGAGTGCCCCTGTCCAAGCCGTGGGCTGCCAGCTTTTTCAGGAGTATGCTATGGGAGACGGTGTCAAAGGCTTTGCTGCATTCTAGGTAGACACATCCACAGCCTTCCCCTCATCCACCAGGTGGGTCACCTGATCGTAAAAGGAGATCGGGTTGGTCAGACAGGACCTGCCCTTCCTAAACCCGTGCTGGCTGGGTCTGATCCCTTGTCCATCCTGTAGGTGTTGTATGATTGCACTTAGGATGATCTGCTCTATGGACTTAAATGCTGGTTAAGGCAATGTAGAAAGGGATCATGGCCATATTCAATAGAGTTCTTCAATAATGTGGGAAAATTTGAATTTATGAATGATACCAATTTCTCTCTGTGGAAATTATATGTGTAAAAAGTTCCCTCAAGACAATCAGCATAGCATGGTGGGAACTGTAAAGTGAGGTATGTGTATGACTGAGTCTGGGAACTAATTCTTGGGACAAAAACACCAAAAACTGAATCCTGTCAGATTACTGCATGGCATACTCTCTGGCAAGAGACTACTTCTAACTAATATAACAGTTGTGACTGTATAACAAGTCAACATGGTAGAGAAGTTCCTCCTAAAACACACCTGCAAGTTGCTGATAAACTTGACTGCACAGTGAAGAGGGAATAAAAAAAAACCCAACCAAATAGCATAGAAAGGCAGGACATTGCACCCCATCAGCCTCACAGGTAGATCACTGAAATGACTGGATTTGGGAATTTTGTCAAACTACACTGGCTGCAGTAATCCCACCTTCTGATGGTTATTTTGTTCAGTTTTCCCAAGTTAGTGTTTTATTGTATTTCCTCAGTTACATTCTGTTTATTTTTAAACCTTTTAACTCATAGCTTGAGTGGAAAGACATTACTCACCAAGAACACCTGCAAAAAATAATCTGATTGGTCAGGGTCCTGCAGAGTCTTGAGCCAATATAAATTTTCCATTATACAATCTTAGAAAATAAGAACTGTTCTTTTTACGGTCATATGGTGCCTGGAAGAAATTCTACATATGTAAAATAGTATCAGAAGTACAGAAAACAGCATGTTTGAATGCATAAAAGTAAGAGCTGATGATTGATAGTCACATTTAGTTAGGAGAAATTTTCCCTTTGTAATTATATTTCACATTTTTCTTTCATCACTGACCTTTCTACAAGCTTCCTAGTCCTTTTCCAGGTGTCATTAATAAAAGCAGAAGTCTTCCAAGTTAGGTCTTTTTGAAGCCATTTCTGGAAAGTAGCCTAAGGAGAAAGTTAACATTTTCCTTCATCATGGACTTCACGAGAGTTCTCCCACTGCAGGAGAGTGAAGTGACCCTGCCTTAATAAACAAGTAACACATTTAAGCAGCAAACCTGTACTGTCAAACTCTACCTTTGCAGAGCAAAAGAGATGTTTTGATTCTAGGCACAACTCTACTGTGTGCACTCAACTGCTTTGTGCTTATGTGAGTTGCTAAGGCCTGTGCAGAGCTCTTACCTGGAGTGGGATAGTTGTACCACTCTAAACTGAAAAAGGCTCATTAGGGAGACAAATGTGATTTGGGAAATTCATATGGGAAATGGATGCAAAGAAACATACCTTGAAAAATAATCATATATTAACAGAGGCACATTTGAGTAACTACAGACTGTGTCAGGTTCTGCTATTGAATCCATTCAGTTTCCGAACTCATTATGCCTCCTTTAATTACATACTGTATTTCCCAGTTCATTGCCACCTTACATAACACGTTTCCGGGGAGAAAATGTGGACATTTTCCAGCAAATCACAACAGGTTTTCTGTATAAGTCACCCATTATTTACAATAAAGTCCCTGATAATTTAGATCCAACATGTCCAAACACTAAGAAATAGTGCCAGGATATTATCTGGTCAGTAGCAAATACAAATGTGCTGAACAATACATTCATCACTTGTGTTAATATTAGAATTTGTTTCCCCAGAGGGGAGTGCTGGTCATTAAGAAGGAATTAATATCTATCCTTTATAAAAATTTTCACTGGACTTTTTTTCTTCCATTTGAGTAGTTCCCCAGAGACATACTTTACTTTGCAACAACTTGAAGTACATCAAAATAAAGATGATTGAAAAATGTTTGATGAGACATTCTTTTTTTCTGCATTTGAAAATGCTAATTCCTTGAAATTGGAACATTTTACAAGAAGAAAACTGATTTAAAAATAATCAGAAAGGGGCATCAGACATGATATGGAATGGTTCTCTCAGTGGTTGACTCTGAGAACAGCCTACTCGAGTTCAGGTGTCTCACATGACCACAAGTTTAAGCACCTCTATAACCTCATTTTCACTAGAGACTAATAATTAGTTACCTAACATCTGAGGTGACAGTCTTTAGAAGTTAATGTGAAAGACTGTTTGGACTGGTAAATGTGTAATGTCTCTAAGAAGTAAAACTGTTTCCACAGCATGTATTTCGTCAACCTAGTTTAAGGATACTGCTGGAGAAAATGAGGACTAAATCCCTTCCTTGGAGCTTGTAGAATAGGAATTTGAATTTTGATCTTATTCTGGACTATTTTGGATAATGTTGTACTCATCATTCTTAGCCCCTTGTTATTCTGGACTTCTCTTTTTGTTTCGTTTTGCACAAACTAGGTTTTCAGAATGTCTTTTTTTTTATTTAAGCTTTGACTAGAAGAAATTAGAAAAGCCATCTCTTCTGAGTGGAATTCAAAAAGAACTCATTTCTTTTATATGAAAAGAAGCTTTTTCTAGTAACTGTGCTTGATTCTGCATCTGAGATGCTTCTACCTGTTTTGTACTTTTGCTGCTTTCAATATCTTTTTAGCTCTCTTGCTTTTTTAACAGAAGTGTGAGCAAAATAACACCCTTCATCAGCATTAGTGATAGCTACCAAGATGAAACTCCTGTGTCAGTACTAAATTTACCATTTCTAACCAGACATGCTTGAGACTCCAAAAAATTAGGAGATTTTGAGAAATGCAGGTAGCTTGGTCATCACCATCTCAACCTTTTTTTAGATCAGATTGTAGTTTTATTTCCAAAATTAATTTTCAGTAAATAATCATTCAACCAAGTATTCTATATCCAAAAATTCAAATTACTAACCATTTTTAAAAGGCTCTTTAGGCCAAAAAATATTTGTTTTGTTGGGGCTTAGGGTATGTCTTTTGAACAGTCAGTATAAAAAAATAGCTTGTCTTACCTATTAATGTACTTGTTCCATAGCTTGCAGATGAATGAGAATACTACACTGAGTCCCTAATCTGATACATACAGGAGTAGAAATATAAATGAAAACACCTAATTCATTAGGGTTTTTTTTCCCAGAAACAGAATGTCCAATTGTATTACATTTTTTTCTTTCTTCTTACCTCCCTTATAAGGCTTAGGACAGACCAGTAATTCTGTTTCTGGATTCACATACAAAAAGAGGAAGATGTTGAATTTAGCACAGTAGTCGTCAGGCTTCAGCTCTGAAGTCTATAGAACCAAAGAAATTCTGTGCTAGTTTAGATCTTTTGTTTGAAACCCTGTAATTCTATGGCTTTACTTAGTTTTGTTTTCCCATTAGAATGGAAGGCAGCTCCAGATCTCTAACAATGCATGCAAGGAAAGGGAGAAAGTATGAATGTGGCACACTTTATAAGAGACTGGCAAAACAAATGAACTTTTTTTTTCCTTTGGCCACTATCCCACACTGTAAGTTCAGCTAAATTTAATTAGGGTTACTGACATGGTAATTTGCATTGTTACCCATGATGCTTTCTGCTCTTTATAAACCATTTCCTTTTGAAATTGCCATAACTTATATAAGCATATAATTTTGTCCCTGTGGCTGAAGTATTAGATTCACTGTGAAATTCCTGCAATTACTATGTCACTCATATCTAGTTGAATATAGAATCGTTTTCAGGGGTCTTTTTAAAGTATGTCGTTGAATGTATTAGTTTTGATGATATCTCAAGACTGCTTATCTATAAAGACTTATAAATTGGTAACTTAAACTAATGCTTCTTCATTCTGTGTTGCATATCTTCCATGTCCAGATAATTCTCATGGGTGAAAGCAAAGCAGTCAAAGCAGAGACACTTGAGGAAGATAAAGAAGCTGAGACAATACTGATTGTTCTGAATGCTTGACCTACAGAATAAACTCTGACCCTCCACAGGCATTTTCAAAGAACCATGATTTAGAAGAGGGTCTACTAGGATAGGGGATCAAAAAGTCATATTAAAAAGCTCTTAGGTTTTCCACCAGCTACATGGAGTTACAATTTCCTCAGCTCGGATGTTTTGTCTCCAAAATATCAAAGAGATGTTGCAAATACATGTGAGTGCTGGCAAAAGTACCTACTCTCTGAATTTGAAAACTCCATTATCTGGTAAGAACATTTGGGAAGGTTAAGTTATTTGCAATTTAACGAATAACTTCAGACAATGTGCTTACTGGTGATATTCCACATTGCACATTTTAATTCAGTATATTGGAACCTATCCTGAAACTTTTGCTTTGGATATTTGTTTGGGGTTTTTTTTCAGTTTAAATGAATGCACAATTCTGCATTGATCTAACATAGATAAAAGTAAACAAATTAAAATACTTCTTTAATATTAGCATTTATCAAGACATATTTCACTTTTGAAAAAGTCTGTCTGAAAGTTCAATGCAATGATTGTTTATGAATCATGGGGAATGTTTGAGACTTTAACCTTCATATTAATAGCAAAAATCTGGTATAAGATGGATCTGAATTTACAGCTTTCCTACAGTTTCATGTCACAGAACCAAAGAATGGTTCAGTTTGGAAGGGACTTCCGAAGGTCATCTGCCCCAACAACTCCTGCTCAGGCAGGGCCACCTAGATCAGATTACCACGTTCACATGTCTTTTAATATCTCCAAGGATGGGGACTTCACAACATCTCTGGGAAACCTGTGCTAGTGCTCTGTCACCCTGACATCAAAAAACCTTTCTCTGATATTTAGCAAAAACTTCTAGTGTTCCAGTTTGTGCCAGTTACTGCTTTTCCTGTCACTAGGCACCATCTAAAAGAGCCTGGATCCACTTATTTACATCCTCCCTTCAGATAATTGTACCATTGATAAGATCCCCAACCTGAGCCTTCTCCACAGTCACATCTGTCTCAGTCTTTCCTCATGGAAGAGAAGCTCCCACCCCTTCATCAACTTAGTGGGCCTTCACTGGACTCTCTCTGGTAGCTCCATTTCTACCTTGTACTGGGCAGGCCAGAACTAGACACAGTAGTCCAGGTATGGACTCAACAGTGTTGAGAAAAGAGGAAACATCACTTCCCTCAACTTGCTGGTAATGCTCCTCCTAATGAAGCCCAAGACACCACTAGTTTGACACAGTTTGTCCTACTTCTCCCAGCAGTCCAAAAGAAGACCCATTTCTATCCTACAGTTCCAACAGTCTGTATGGATTGGCGCTCTGGACAAATTCTGTGGGAGAGTAAAAATTGAATAGGAATCTTAATGAACCCCATTTTGATAATAAGTACAAAGAAGAAGAAAAAAGTTTTCTTGTCTATAGATTCAGATTCAGGTAATACTGTGATACCAGGAAGCTGGATGGATAGGCAACTAGGTTGTAACTACCTCTTTCTCAAAATAACATTTAAGCGAATTTGAGCAAAACATTGGCTGTTAGGAAGGCAAAATTAAAATTGCTTGATTTGAACATAACTAAATTCTCTCAAAGCTTGTTTTTATCTTTAACAGAAACAGGCCTTTAATAACCACTAAATTTGGCTGCTAGAGCCGCTTACTCTTTTTAGTGATTTAATTTCTATTGTGTGGAATGAGCAGTCTAGCTTCTCTGTCACCTTGCCATTTCCATACAGAGAGGCCAATTCTGAATCACATCACCTCTTGAGAAGAACTGAGCACAGCAGGGACACAATTGCTCTGGAAGAATTGATTTGCAAATGGGGAAAGGTAGAATTGATTTGTGCAACTCTTCTCTCTTGCTGTACATGACTGGTCTGCTTCATAAACTTGCAAAAGGAAAGTTGAACTGCATCTGCCTAGCTCATTTCAGAATGGTGGCAGATCCAACATAATCCACATATCAGATAAACTGGAATGCCTCTCTGTTGCGTCTATGGGAGCGTCCTAGACTTATGTGTCATTGTGCATGAGTAGTAGCACTGGGCTTTCTGGCCATCTGGAAATCTAAACTGCTTTGCACACAGGTAGATAATAGAGTCGTTGTTCAAAGTCATCGGACTAAAAATAATAGTATTAGAAAGTGTGCAATAAGCCTGAAGAATATAGCAGTGTTATTTCTTTTCCAGAAGTAGTTTTCACTAGTAGTTTTGCTCTATTTTTTTCAATGCTTTTCACTGAGACAGAACTGATAGAAGCTGAGTACACAGATGTGGTATTTTCTATCTGGTATTGGAAGTTCACAAATTTTAAGATTTTTCTAAATTTTGAAATGTGACAATTATTTTGTCACTGGCTAAAGCCAGAAGGCTTGTTTTTGAGTCAGTGTTTTCCTCATTTCAAAGGTCCTAAGCTGCAGATGTTCCAGAATTGGGTACTTTTTGCTCCCAGGGCCTTTCAGAAATTTGTTCATCAGTAGGTCTAACAAGTAGCATTGAGATTAATTAACAGCTGTGGAATCACTCCAGGGCTAAAATAAGTGGTTGGGCTGTAGTTGTAACTTAAAATTTTGTCGGAAGGTGATACCTGCAAAGTATTTATGAGAAGAAGCAATATGTAAAATTAGCTTTACTTTCTGCAGAAGAAATATAAAAGGGACGAAGGAATTAATTCTATTACTACTCTTATTAGTTGCTGTTCCTTGTAAGTGTTTTGTCTTTCTCAAAAGTCTACTCACAAAGGGATAGATTTGGAGTTTAAATGTTGTGCCTTCAATCCAAAGCAAACTCTTTCACACAGGAAGATCATGGATTTCCATCAGGAGATTCTGAAGAACACAACTGATATGAAATTTTTTGGCAGACTAGTTAACATAAAATGTGTGTTTCTGAAGGTAACAAAATCAAGAACATGAAGGGATGTCAAATTTAGCCAAATAACAAAAGTGAATTACAGAGCAACTAAAAATGAGTTTTAACCTGTTTTTCTTAACAATCTCTAGACTCCTAATCATGCTTGGAAACAAAATAATATGAAAAGATTTATAAACAATTTGCATTATATCAATCTCAGGATAATTTGATATTTCATTCTTAATGTTGGTTTTCCTAATTCAATTTTTTGCTTGAAATGCAGCAAGTCTATCTGCACAAGGTTGTTGTATTGGCTGTTGGCATGAAAGGAAAGCTTCCTTTCTTTTTGTTTTGAAACTTGTCCTAGAAAACAGAATGGGGTTTGGTTTTTTATTTGTTTGGTTTGTTTGTTTGGTTTGTTTTGGGGTTTTTTTTGCTTTAGACAGTTTGTGCCTAATAAGTGGATTTGAGCTGGATGTTTAATTAGATGTCCTCTTAAGCTTTCTTCCCACATGGTATTTTTCATAATTCTGTAGCACTGAATTTGAATCTTGATCATTAAAAAAGTACAGATAAAATGACTGAATATGTAAAAACAATGTGATCATGGCAGCAAAGATAATTAAATTAACTATATTCAGTCCTACTTAGCAAAACACAAAGCTATGTGCTACAAAAAATATCAAACAAAATGTACCTAAGAATACGAAAAATCTCATTGAAAATATATCACATATTTCTCTCACACATCTCTCCTTCTTCCTCAGTATGTAGTAAAATTCAATCCGGCTGCTTTTGACAGTAACCTTTAAGGTGGTGATTCTTTGGAGGAATTAACTTTGAAAAAATAATTTCATTCTTCACATATCTTGGCTTCTAGCATTTGTCATCATTTACTAAAGTAGCTGAAATCTTACCAGAGGATGGGGACCATAGGAGGCTGAATGAATGCTAAATTTGCTCTGAGTCTGTGGTTATCCCATCATATACAGAACTGTAGATCTTCTTTAGTCTCCATAGTTATATTCTACATTTATCCATTAATATAGGAACAACTCAATTAGTGGCTCTGTAGGGATCAGAGCATAACCCTCCTTTCCACAATTTAATAGCTACCATACATCATCAAGATCTAATTCCCAGGCTGAGTAGGATGTAAATGGCAGTAGCCCGCAGATCCATTTTTTAAAACTTGAAATCTTTGTGACTTAATACTCTTTCCCAAGCCCAGTTGTATTGTGCATCCTGCAATTTTTCCTATAATTCACACCTGCTGACTGTTTTGTGGTTATTTTATTTGATTTCTTGATACATCACTAACATGAAAGGAAATTATTTGCCAGCTAGAATTTGTTTTCATTGTCAGAGGTTCATTATCCTAGAAACGTAATAATTTGAGATTTAGAACGCTCTGTGTTTTGTGCTCTCGTTGGTCTTCAACAGTATTACTTGACCTGCTTATTTCAGAGAAGGCTGCTGGCAACTCACTGAAGTTCAAGATCAAGTAATGTTCTTATTTACTCCTTTTTATCCAAACTCTAGAATTCACTCTTCCTTCTTAGGATTAGTTTAAGAAGAACTAGAGTTCTATTTTAACTAGATATAGTTCACTGCACAGTGTAAGATGAAAACAAATGCCAAGGAAGCAATTATACAGAAAATTTTCTGAAGACTATACTTATAATGCACTAATCATGAATCAATGAGCTCACACTCAGGCAATAAAAAATAGAAAAGGAAAGAAAACCAACCCACTCGAACTATACACAGTCATATTGCACATGGAACATATTAAATACTCCTGCTGTTTTATTGCTTTTGTCACTCAACACTATTAAAGAACTTAGCTAAAAGACTGACTTTGGGTCTATGAATTTAAAAAAAAAATGACAAAACAAAACAAAGCAAAACAAAAAAGATAAGACTCAGCTGGAGTTTTTCCTTCTTGTTACCAAAGGAATCATGCCCAAAGATATAGGCAAAAGAGTGAACAAATTGAATAAGGAAAAAAAAAAGACTGAATTAAGATATGACAGAAGTTTTAAAAAGTTAAAAGTTTGCTGTAAAAATAAGCAAAATTTTTCTTGCTCACTATGGATAGAGTATCAGGGAAGAAGCTAAGAAAATCTCTGTTATTGGAGGCTTTTAATACAAAAATAACTACATAGAATAGCTTAAACTAACTACCAACTGGTATCCCAAAGTCCAGGACTGAGGTTTCATTGTGAACTTTGGAAATGAATACAGATTCTGACTTCTCCATCAAATGCCTTTGGCTAGACATCAACAATAAAAGTCAGGTTTTTTTCTTTCTCATGCAGTTTTTGGCTTTTATTTTTAATTTCTGCTTCTGCACTGGAAAGTTTGTCTTGGAGTGGAATTATAAGTCCTAATAAACCCCAGGCAAAGTAGATTTCTCTGTACTTACAGGTGACTCTCATATAATACCCAACTTGACCAGAATGGAAGGTGTTCAAAAGCTTAAAAATAAGCCCATCCATCAGAAGGTTTTGATAAGCCCTAGATAAACATGTGACTTAAATGCTCAGATTTAGTTTTTGAAGTTTATTCATCTTCAGTGATTATGGTGATTTCTTTTTTATTTCTATTTTATTCTGACTGTGGTTAAAATTCCTTAGACAGTCCTTAGGCACATTAAAAGGGGAATGGAGAGTATTATGTAAATAAAATGAGTTTTAGTATTAATTTTATTAAGTTCTTTTTTTTCCCCGGGTTTTAAAAGTCTTCTGCTAATAACCATAACCACATCAAGTACAGTTCCTTTCCTGGTAAATAATATTCTTAAGGTTGAAAAAGAAAAATACAGAAAAACACAGAAATGTCAAAAATAGAAAAATGCTGGGTTTAAGACCCACTTGAAAACAAAAGGTTGGACCATGAAAGGCACCTAGTATCTCCAGACCAGCTGAGCTGCTTCAAATCCTACCAGTTACATTTCCTAGCAACAATATGAACAATGATCACTTAAACAGATAAAAAACAACCAAACAAACAAATATTATGGCTGTCTTCAAGTTCCCCTTTATTACATGTGAGATGCATGACTCCAGTTTGTCCTACCACAACATTCAGAGATTGCCATTTAGCAGTATAATTTTTATGACTCCGTCTCACTCTCGGTTTCCTTCCTCCTGAAAATTCACAGCTCTT